>NW_027256047.1:0-103745 GCF_045679555.1 Salvelinus alpinus
TTAGGGTGCGACATGGTGCGTCGTTAGGGTGCGTCAGGGTGCGTCGTTAGGGTTCGTCAGGGTGCGTCGTTAGGGTGCGTCAGGGTGCGTTGTTAGGGTACGTCAGGGTGCGTCGTTAGGGTGCGTCAGGGTGCGTCGTTAGGGTTCGTCAGGGTGCGTCGTTAGGGTGCGTCAGGGTGCGTCGTTAGGGTTCGTCAGGGTGCGTCGTTAGGGTTCGTCAGGGTGCGTCGTTAGGGTGCGTCAGGGTGCGTCGTTAGGGTGCGTCAGGGTGCGTCGTTAGGGTGCGATAGGGTGCGTCGTTAGGGTGCGTCAGGGTGCGTCCTGTCGTTAGGGTGCGTTGTTAGGGTGCGTCAGGGTGCGTTGTTAGGGTGTGTCAGGGTGCGTCGTTAGGGTGCGTCAGGGTGCGTCCTGTCGTTAGGGTGCGTTGTTAGGGTGCGTCAGGGTGCGTCGTTAGGGTGCGTCAGGGTGCGTCCTGTCGTTAGGGTGCGTCGTTAGGGTTCGTCAGGGTGCGTCGTTAGGGTGCGTCAGGGTGCGTCGTTAGGGTGTGTCAGGGTGCGTCGTTAGGGTGCGATAGGGTGCGTCGTTAGGGTGCGTCGTTAGGGTGCGACATGGTGCGTCGTTAGGGTTCGTCAGGGTGCGTTGTTAGGGTGCTTCAGGGTGTGTCGTTAGGGTGCGTCAGGGTGCGTCGTTAGGGTTCGTCAGGGTGCGTCGTTAGGGTGCGTCAGGGTGCGTCGTTAGGGTTCGTCAGGGTGCGTCGTTAGGGTGCGTCAGGGTGCGTCGTTAGGGTTCGTCAGGGTGCGTCGTTAGGGTGCGTCAGGGTGCGTCGTTAGGGTTCGTCAGGGTGCGTTGTTAGGGTGTGTCAGGGTGCGTCGTTAGGGTGCGTCAGGGTGCGTCCTGTCGTTAGGGTGCGTTGTTAGGGTGCGTCAGGGTGCGTCGTTAGGGTGCGTCAGGGTGCGTCCTGTCGTTAGGGTGCGTCGTTAGGGTTCGTCAGGGTGCGTCGTTAGTGTGCGTCAGGGTGCGTCGTTAGGGTGTGTCAGGGTGCGTCGTTAGGGTGCGATAGGGTGCGTCGTTAGGGTGCGTCGTTAGGGTGCGACATGGTGCGTCGTTAGGGTGCGTCAGGGTGCGTCGTTAGGGTTCGTCAGGGTGCGTCGTTAGGGTGCGTCAGGGTGCGTTGTTAGGGTGTGTCAGGGTGTGTCGTTAGGGTGCGTCAGGGTGCGTCGTTAGGGTTCGTCAGGGTGCGTCGTTAGGGTGCGTCAGGGTGCGTTGTTAGGGTACGTCAGGGTGCGTCGTTAGGGTGCGTCAGGGTGCGTCGTTAGGGTTCGTCAGGGTGCGTCGTTAGGGTGCGTCAGGGTGCGTCGTTAGGGTTCGTCAGGGTGCGTCGTTAGGGTGCGTCAGGGTGCGTCGTTAGGGTGCGTCAGGGTGCGTCGTTAGGGTTCGTCAGGGTGCGTCGTTAGGGTGTGTCAGGGTGCGTCGTTAGGGTGCGTCGTTAGGGTTCGTCAGGGTGCGTCGTTCGTCAGGGTGCGTCGTTAGGGTTCGTCAGGGTGCGTCAGGGTGCGTCAGGGTGTGTCGTTAGGGTGCGTCAGGGTGCGTCGTTAGGGTTCGTCAGGGTGCGTTGTGTCGTCAGGGTGCGTTGTTAGGGTGCGTCAGGGTGCGTCGTTAGGGTTCGTCAGGGTGTGTCGTTAGGGTGCGTCAGGGTGCGTCGTTAGGGTGCGTCAGGGTGCGTTGTTAGGGTGCGTCAGGGTGCGTCGTTAGGGTGCGTCGTTAGGGTGCGTCAGGGTGCGTCGTTAGGGTGCGTCAGGGTGCGTCGTTAGGGTGCGTCAGGGTGCGTTGTGTCGTTAGGGTGCGTTGTTAGGGTGCGTCAGGGTGCGTCAGGGTGCGTCAGGGTGCGTCCTGTCGTTAGGGTGCGTTGTTAGGGTGCGTCAGGGTGCGTCGTTAGGGTGCGTCAGGGTGCGTCCTGTCGTTAGGGTGCGTCGTTAGGGTTCGTCAGGGTGTGTCGTTAGGGTGCGCCAGGGTGCGTCGTTAGGGTGCGCCAGGGTGCGTCGTTAGGGTTCGTCAGGGTGCGTTGTTAGGGTGTGTCAGGGTGCGTCGTTAGGGTGCGTCAGGGTGCGTCCTGTCGTTAGGGTGCGTTGTTAGGGTGCGTCAGGGTGCGTCGTTAGGGAGCGTCAAGGTGCGTCCTGTCGTTAGGGTGCGTCGTTAGGGTTCGTCAGGGTGCGTCGTTAGGGTGCGTCAGGGTGCGTCGTTAGGGTGCGTCAGGGTGCGTCGTTAGGGTGCGATAGGGTGCGTCGTTAGGGTGCGTCGTTAGGGTGCGACAGGGTGCGTCGTTAGGGTGCGTCAGGGTGCGTCGTTAAGGTTCGTAAGGGTGCGTCGTTAGGGTGCGTCAGGGTGCGTTGTTAGGGTGCGTCAGGGTGTGTCGTTAGGGTGCGTCAGGGTGCGTCGTTAGGGTTCGTCAGGGTGCGTCGTTAGGGTGCGTCAGGGTGCGTCGTTAGGGTTCGTCAGGGTGCGTCGTTAGGGTGCGTCAGGGTGCGTCGTTAGGGTTCGTCAGGGTGCGTCGTTAGGGTGCGTCAGGGTGCGTCGTTAGGGTTCGTCAGGGTGCGTTGTGTCGTCAGGGTGCGTTGTTAGGGTGTGTCAGGGTGCGTCGTTAGGGTGCGTCAGAGTGCGTCCTGTCGTTAGGGTGCGTTGTTAGGGTGCGTCAGGGTGCGTCCTGTCGTTAGGGTGCGTCGTTAGGGTTCGTCAGGGTGCGTCGTTAGTGTGCGTCAGGGTGCGTCGTTAGGGTGTGTCTGGGTGCGTCGTTAGGGTGCGATAGGGTGCGTCGTTAGGGTGCGTCGTTAGGGTGAGATAGGGTGCGTCGTTAGGGTGCTTCAGGGTGTGTCGTTAGGGTGCGTCAGGGTGCGTCGTTAGGGTTCGTCAGGGTGCGTCGTTAGGGTGCGTCAGGGTGTGTCATCAGGGTGCGTCAGGGTGCGTCGTTAGGGTTCGTCAGGGTGCGTTGTGTCGTCAGGGTGCGTTGTTAGGGTGCATCAGGGTGCGTCGTTAGGGTGCGTCAGGGTGCGTCGTTAGGGTGCGTCAGGGTGCGTCGTTAGGGTGCGATAGGGTGCGTCGTTAGGGTGCGTCGTTAGGGTGCGACAGGGTGCGTCGTTAGGGTGCGTCAGGGTGCGTCGTTAAGGTTCGTAAGGGTGCGTCGTTAGGGTGCTTCAGGGTGTGTCGTTAGGGTGCGTCAGGGTGCGTCGTTAGGGTTCGTCAGGGTGCGTCGTTAGGGTGCGTCAGGGTGCGTCGTTAGGGTTCGTCAGGGTGCGTCGTTAGGGTGCGTCAGGGTGCGTCGTTAGGGTTCGTCAGGGTGCGTCGTTAGGGTGCGTCAGGGTGCGTCGTTAGGGTTCGTCAGGGTGCGTTGTTAGGGTGTGTCAGGGTGCGTCGTTAGGGTGCGTCAGGGTGCGTCCTGTCGTTAGGGTGCGTTGTTAGGGTGCGTCAGGGTGCGTCGTTAGGGTGCGTCAGGGTGCGTCCTGTCGTTAGGGTGCGTCGTTAGGGTTCGTCAGGGTGCGTCGTTAGGGTGCGTCAGGGTGCGTCGTTAGGGTGTGTCAGGGTGCGTCGTTAGGGTGCGATAGGGTGCGTCGTTAGGGTGCGTCGTTAGGGTGCGACATGGTGCGTCGTTAGGGTGCGTCAGGGTGCGTCGTTAGGGTTCGTCAGGGTGCGTCGTTAGGGTGCGTCAGGGTGCGTTGTTAGGGTGTGTCAGGGTGTGTCGTTAGGGTGCGTCAGGGTGCGTCGTTAGGGTTCGTCAGGGTGCGTCGTTAGGGTGCGTCAGGGTGCGTTGTTAGGGTACGTCAGGGTGCGTCGTTAGGGTGCGTCAGGGTGCGTCGTTAGGGTTCGTCAGGGTGCGTCGTTAGGGTGCGTCAGGGTGCGTCGTTAGGGTTCGTCAGGGTGCGTCGTTAGGGTTCGTCAGGGTGCGTCGTTAGGGTGCGTCAGGGTGCGTCGTTAGGGTGCGTCAGGGTGCGTCGTTAGGGTGCGATAGGGTGCGTCGTTAGGGTGCGTCGTTAGGGTGCGACAGGGTGCGTCGTTAGGGTGCGTCAGGGTGCGTCGTTAAGGTTCGTAAGGGTGCGTCGTTAGGGTGCGTCAGGGTGCGTTGTTAGGGTGCGTCAGGGTGTGTCGTTAGGGTGCGTCAGGGTGCGTCGTTAGGGTTCGTCAGGGTGCGTCGTTAGGGTGCGTCAGGGTGCGTCGTTAGGGTTCGTCAGGGTGCGTCGTTAGGGTGCGTCAGGGTGCGTCGTTAGGGTTCGTCAGGGTGCGTCGTTAGGGTGCGTCAGGGTGCGTCGTTAGGGTTCGTCAGGGTGCGTTGTTAGGGTGTGTCAGGGTGCGTCGTTAGGGTGCGTCAGGGTGCGTCCTGTCGTTAGGGTGCGTTGTTAGGGTGCGTCAGGGTGCGTCGTTAGGGTGCGTCAGGGTGCGTCCTGTCGTTAGGGTGCGTCGTTAGGGTTCGTCAGGGTGCGTCGTTAGGGTGCGTCAGGGTGCGTCGTTAGGGTGTGTCAGGGTGCGTCGTTAGGGTGCGATAGGGTGCGTCGTTAGGGTGCGTCGTTGGGGTGCGACATGGTGCGTCGTTAGGGTGCGTCAGGGTGCGTCGTTAGGGTTCGTCAGGGTGCGTCGTTAGGGTGCGTCAGGGTGCGTTGTTAGGGTGTGTCAGGGTGTGTCGTTAGGGTGCGTCAGGGTGCGTCGTTAGGGTTCGTCAGGGTGCGTCGTTAGGGTGCGTCGTTAGGGTTCGTCAGGGTGCGTCGTTAGGGTGCGTCAGGGTGCGGCGTTAGGGTTCGTCAGGGTGCGTCGTTAGGGTGCGTCAGGGTGTGTCGTTAGGGTGCGTCAGGGTGCGTCGTTAGGGTTCGTCAGGGTGCGTTGTGTCGTCAGGGTGCGTTTTTAGGGTGCGTCAGGGTGCGTCGTTAGGGTGTGTCAGGGTGCGTCGTTAGGGTGCGTCAGGGTGCGTCGTTAGGGTGCGTCAGGGTGCGTCGTTAGGGTGCGATAGGGTGCGTCGTTAGGGTGCGTCGTTAGGGTGCGACAGGTTGCGTCGTTAGGGAGCGTCAGGGTGCGTCGTTAAGGTTCGTAAGGGTGCGTCGTTAGGGTGCGTCAGGGTGCGTTGTTAGGGTGCTTCAGGGTGTGTCGTTAGGGTGCGTCAGGGTGCGTCGTTAGGGTTCGTCAGGGTGCGTCGTTAGGGTGCGTCAGGGTGCGTCGTTAGGGTTCGTCAGGGTGCGTCGTTAGGGTGCGTCAGGGTGCGTCGTTAGGGTTCGTCAGGGTGCGTCGTTAGGGTGCGTCAGGGTGCGTCGTTAGGGTTCGTCAGGGTGCGTTGTTAGGGTGTGTCAGGGTGCGTCGTTAGGGTGCGTCAGGGTGCGTCCTGTCGTTAGGGTGCGTTGTTAGGGTGCGTCAGGGTGCGTCGTTAGGGTGCGTCAGGGTGCGTCCTGTCGTTAGGGTGCGTCGTTAGGGTTCGTCAGGGTGCGTCGTTAGGGTGCGTCAGGGTGCGTCGTTAGGGTGTGTCAGGGTGCGTCGTTAGGGTGCGATAGGGTGCGTCGTTAGGGTGCGTCGTTAGGGTGCGACATGGTGCGTCGTTAGGGTGCGTCAGGGTGCGTCGTTAGGGTTCGTCAGGGTGCGTCGTTAGGGTGCGTCAGGGTGCGTTGTTAGGGTGTGTCAGGGTGGGTCGTTAGGGTGCGTCAGGGTGCGTCGTTAGGGTTCGTCAGGGTGCGTCGTTAGGGTGCGTCAGGGTGCGTTGTTAGGGTACGTCAGGGTGCGTCGTTAGGGTGCGTCAGGGTGCGTCGTTAGGGTTCGTCAGGGTGCGTCGTTAGGGTGCGTCAGGGTGCGTCGTTAGGGTTCGTCAGGGTGCGTCGTTAGGGTTCGTCAGGGTGCGTCGTTAGGGTGCGTCAGGGTGCGTCGTTAGGGTGCGTCAGGGTGCGTCGTTAGGGTGCGATAGGGTGCGTCGTTAGGGTGCGTCGTTAGGGTGCGACAGGGTGCGTCGTTAGGGTGCGTCAGGGTGCGTCGTTAGGGTTCGTCAGGGTGCGTCGTTAGGGTGCGTCAGGGTGCGTCGTTAGGGTTCGTCAGGGTGCGTCGTTAGGGTGCGTCAGGGTGCGTCGTTAGGGTTCGTCAGGGTGCGTTGTTAGGGTGTGTCAGGGTGCGTCGTTAGGGTGCGTCAGGGTGCGTCCTGTCGTTAGGGTGCGTTGTTAGGGTGCGTCAGGGTGCGTCGTTAGGGTGCGTCAGGGTGCGTCCTGTCGTTAGGGTGCGTCGTTAGGGTTCGTCAAGGTGCGTCGTTAGGGTGCGTCAGGGTGCGTCGTTAGGGTGTGTCAGGGTGCGTCGTTAGGGTGCGATAGGGTGCGTCGTTAGGGTGCGTCGTTGGGGTGCGACATGGTGCGTCGTTAGGGTGCGTCAGGGTGCGTCGTTAGGGTTCGTCAGGGTGCGTCGTTAGGGTGCGTCAGGGTGCGTTGTTAGGGTGTGTCAGGGTGTGTCGTTAGGGTGCGTCAGGGTGCGTCGTTAGGGTTCGTCAGGGTGCGTCGTTAGGGTGCGTCGTTAGGGTTCGTCAGGGTGCGTCGTTAGGGTGCGTCAGGGTGCGGCGTTAGGGTTCGTCAGGGTGCGTCGTTAGGGTGCGTCAGGGTGTGTCGTTAGGGTGCGTCAGGGTGCGTCGTTAGGGTTCGTCAGGGTGCGTTGTGTCGTCAGGGTGCGTTTTTAGGGTGCGTCAGGGTGCGTCGTTAGGGTGTGTCAGGGTGCGTCGTTAGGGTGCGTCAGGGTGCGCCGTTAGGGTGCGTCGTTAGGGTGTGTCAGGGTGCGTCGTTAGGGTGCGTCAGGGTGCGTCGTTAGGGTGCGTCGTTAGGGTTCGTCAGGGTGCATCGTTAGGGTGCGTCAGGGTGCGGGTGCGTCAGGGTGCGTCGTTAGGGTTCGTCAGGGTGCGTCGTTAGGGTGCGTCAGGGTGCGTCGTTAGGGTTCGTCAGGGTGCGTCGTTAGGGTGCGTCAGGGTGCGTCGTTAGGGTTCGTCAGGGTGCGTCGTTAGGGTGCGTCAGGGTGCGTCGTTAGGGTTCGTCAGGGTGCGTTGTTAGGGTGTGTCAGGGTGCGTCGTTAGGGTGCGTCAGGGTGCGTCCTGTCGTTAGGGTGCGTTGTTAGGGTGCGTCAGGGTGCGTCGTTAGGGTGCGTCAGGGTGCGTCCTGTCGTTAGGGTGCGTCGTTAGGGTTCGTCAGGGTGCGTCGTTAGGGTGCGTCAGGGTGCGTCGTTAGGGTGTGTCAGGGTGCGTCGTTAGGGTGCGATAGGGTGCGTCGTTAGGGTGCGTCGTTAGGGTGCGACATGGTGCGTCGTTAGGGTGCGTCAGGGTGCGTCGTTAGGGTTCGTCAGGGTGCGTCGTTAGGGTGCGTCAGGGTGCGTTGTTAGGGTACGTCAGGGTGCGTCGTTAGGGTGCGTCAGGGTGCGTCGTTAGGGTTCGTCAGGGTGCGTCGTTAGGGTGCGTCAGGGTGCGTCGTTAGGGTTCGTCAGGGTGCGTCGTTAGGGTTCGTCAGGGTGCGTCGTTAGGGTGCGTCAGGGTGCGTCGTTAGGGTGCGTCAGGGTGCGTCGTTAGGGTGCGATAGGGTGCGTCGTTAGGGTGCGTCAGGGTGCGTCCTGTCGTTAGGGTGCGTTGTTAGGGTGCGTCAGGGTGCGTTGTTAGGGTGTGTCAGGGTGCGTCGTTAGGGTGCGTCAGGGTGCGTCCTGTCGTTAGGGTGCGTTGTTAGGGTGCGTCAGGGTGCGTCGTTAGGGTGCGTCAGGGTGCGTCCTGTCGTTAGGGTGCGTCGTTAGGGTTCGTCAGGGTGCGTCGTTAGGGTGCGTCAGGGTGCGTCGTTAGGGTGTGTCAGGGTGCGTCGTTAGGGTGCGATAGGGTGCGTCGTTAGGGTGCGTCGTTAGGGTGCGACATGGTGCGTCGTTAGGGTTCGTCAGGGTGCGTTGTTAGGGTGCTTCAGGGTGTGTCGTTAGGGTGCGTCAGGGTGCGTCGTTAGGGTTCGTCAGGGTGCGTCGTTAGGGTGCGTCAGGGTGCGTCGTTAGGGTTCGTCAGGGTGCGTCGTTAGGGTGCGTCAGGGTGCGTCGTTAGGGTTCGTCAGGGTGCGTCGTTAGGGTGCGTCAGGGTGCGTCGTTAGGGTTCGTCAGGGTGCGTTGTTAGGGTGTGTCAGGGTGCGTCGTTAGGGTGCGTCAGGGTGCGTCCTGTCGTTAGGGTGCGTTGTTAGGGTGCGTCAGGGTGCGTCGTTAGGGTGCGTCAGGGTGCGTCCTGTCGTTAGGGTGCGTCGTTAGGGTTCGTCAGGGTGCGTCGTTAGTGTGCGTCAGGGTGCGTCGTTAGGGTGTGTCAGGGTGCGTCGTTAGGGTGCGATAGGGTGCGTCGTTAGGGTGCGTCGTTAGGGTGCGACATGGTGCGTCGTTAGGGTGCGTCAGGGTGCGTCGTTAGGGTTCGTCAGGGTGCGTCGTTAGGGTGCGTCAGGGTGCGTTGTTAGGGTGTGTCAGGGTGTGTCGTTAGGGTGCGTCAGGGTGCGTCGTTAGGGTTCGTCAGGGTGCGTCGTTAGGGTGCGTCAGGGTGCGTTGTTAGGGTACGTCAGGGTGCGTCGTTAGGGTGCGTCAGGGTGCGTCGTTAGGGTTCGTCAGGGTGCGTCGTTAGGGTGCGTCAGGGTGCGTCGTTAGGGTTCGTCAGGGTGCGTCGTTAGGGTGCGTCAGGGTGCGTCGTTAGGGTGCGTCAGGGTGCGTCGTTAGGGTTCGTCAGGGTGCGTCGTTAGGGTGTGTCAGGGTGCGTCGTTAGGGTGCGTCGTTAGGGTTCGTCAGGGTGCGTCGTTCGTCAGGGTGCGTCGTTAGGGTTCGTCAGGGTGCGTCAGGGTGCGTCAGGGTGTGTCGTTAGGGTGCGTCAGGGTGCGTCGTTAGGGTTCGTCAGGGTGCGTTGTGTCGTCAGGGTGCGTTGTTAGGGTGCGTCAGGGTGCGTCGTTAGGGTTCGTCAGGGTGTGTCGTTAGGGTGCGTCAGGGTGCGTCGTTAGGGTGCGTCAGGGTGCGTTGTTAGGGTGCGTCAGGGTGCGTCGTTAGGGTGCGTCGTTAGGGTGCGTCAGGGTGCGTCGTTAGGGTGCGTCAGGGTGCGTCGTTAGGGTGCGTCAGGGTGCGTTGTGTCGTTAGGGTGCGTTGTTAGGGTGCGTCAGGGTGCGTCAGGGTGCGTCAGGGTGCGTCCTGTCGTTAGGGTGCGTTGTTAGGGTGCGTCAGGGTGCGTCGTTAGGGTGCGTCAGGGTGCGTCCTGTCGTTAGGGTGCGTCGTTAGGGTTCGTCAGGGTGTGTCGTTAGGGTGCGCCAGGGTGCGTCGTTAGGGTGCGCCAGGGTGCGTCGTTAGGGTTCGTCAGGGTGCGTTGTTAGGGTGTGTCAGGGTGCGTCGTTAGGGTGCGTCAGGGTGCGTCCTGTCGTTAGGGTGCGTTGTTAGGGTGCGTCAGGGTGCGTCGTTAGGGAGCGTCAAGGTGCGTCCTGTCGTTAGGGTGCGTCGTTAGGGTTCGTCAGGGTGCGTCGTTAGGGTGCGTCAGGGTGCGTCGTTAGGGTGCGTCAGGGTGCGTCGTTAGGGTGCGATAGGGTGCGTCGTTAGGGTGCGTCGTTAGGGTGCGACAGGGTGCGTCGTTAGGGTGCGTCAGGGTGCGTCGTTAAGGTTCGTAAGGGTGCGTCGTTAGGGTGCGTCAGGGTGCGTTGTTAGGGTGCGTCAGGGTGTGTCGTTAGGGTGCGTCAGGGTGCGTCGTTAGGGTTCGTCAGGGTGCGTCGTTAGGGTGCGTCAGGGTGCGTCGTTAGGGTTCGTCAGGGTGCGTCGTTAGGGTGCGTCAGGGTGCGTCGTTAGGGTTCGTCAGGGTGCGTCGTTAGGGTGCGTCAGGGTGCGTCGTTAGGGTTCGTCAGGGTGCGTTGTGTCGTCAGGGTGCGTTGTTAGGGTGTGTCAGGGTGCGTCGTTAGGGTGCGTCAGAGTGCGTCCTGTCGTTAGGGTGCGTTGTTAGGGTGCGTCAGGGTGCGTCCTGTCGTTAGGGTGCGTCGTTAGGGTTCGTCAGGGTGCGTCGTTAGTGTGCGTCAGGGTGCGTCGTTAGGGTGTGTCTGGGTGCGTCGTTAGGGTGCGATAGGGTGCGTCGTTAGGGTGCGTCGTTAGGGTGAGATAGGGTGCGTCGTTAGGGTGCTTCAGGGTGTGTCGTTAGGGTGCGTCAGGGTGCGTCGTTAGGGTTCGTCAGGGTGCGTCGTTAGGGTGCGTCAGGGTGTGTCATCAGGGTGCGTCAGGGTGCGTCGTTAGGGTTCGTCAGGGTGCGTTGTGTCGTCAGGGTGCGTTGTTAGGGTGCATCAGGGTGCGTCGTTAGGGTGCGTCAGGGTGCGTCGTTAGGGTGCGTCAGGGTGCGTCGTTAGGGTGCGATAGGGTGCGTCGTTAGGGTGCGTCGTTAGGGTGCGACAGGGTGCGTCGTTAGGGTGCGTCAGGGTGCGTCGTTAAGGTTCGTAAGGGTGCGTCGTTAGGGTGCTTCAGGGTGTGTCGTTAGGGTGCGTCAGGGTGCGTCGTTAGGGTTCGTCAGGGTGCGTCGTTAGGGTGCGTCAGGGTGCGTCGTTAGGGTTCGTCAGGGTGCGTCGTTAGGGTGCGTCAGGGTGCGTCGTTAGGGTTCGTCAGGGTGCGTCGTTAGGGTGCGTCAGGGTGCGTCGTTAGGGTTCGTCAGGGTGCGTTGTTAGGGTGTGTCAGGGTGCGTCGTTAGGGTGCGTCAGGGTGCGTCCTGTCGTTAGGGTGCGTTGTTAGGGTGCGTCAGGGTGCGTCGTTAGGGTGCGTCAGGGTGCGTCCTGTCGTTAGGGTGCGTCGTTAGGGTTCGTCAGGGTGCGTCGTTAGGGTGCGTCAGGGTGCGTCGTTAGGGTGTGTCAGGGTGCGTCGTTAGGGTGCGATAGGGTGCGTCGTTAGGGTGCGTCGTTAGGGTGCGACATGGTGCGTCGTTAGGGTGCGTCAGGGTGCGTCGTTAGGGTTCGTCAGGGTGCGTCGTTAGGGTGCGTCAGGGTGCGTTGTTAGGGTGTGTCAGGGTGTGTCGTTAGGGTGCGTCAGGGTGCGTCGTTAGGGTTCGTCAGGGTGCGTCGTTAGGGTGCGTCAGGGTGCGTTGTTAGGGTACGTCAGGGTGCGTCGTTAGGGTGCGTCAGGGTGCGTCGTTAGGGTTCGTCAGGGTGCGTCGTTAGGGTGCGTCAGGGTGCGTCGTTAGGGTTCGTCAGGGTGCGTCGTTAGGGTTCGTCAGGGTGCGTCGTTAGGGTGCGTCAGGGTGCGTCGTTAGGGTGCGTCAGGGTGCGTCGTTAGGGTGCGATAGGGTGCGTCGTTAGGGTGCGTCGTTAGGGTGCGACAGGGTGCGTCGTTAGGGTGCGTCAGGGTGCGTCGTTAAGGTTCGTAAGGGTGCGTCGTTAGGGTGCGTCAGGGTGCGTTGTTAGGGTGCGTCAGGGTGTGTCGTTAGGGTGCGTCAGGGTGCGTCGTTAGGGTTCGTCAGGGTGCGTCGTTAGGGTGCGTCAGGGTGCGTCGTTAGGGTTCGTCAGGGTGCGTCGTTAGGGTGCGTCAGGGTGCGTCGTTAGGGTTCGTCAGGGTGCGTCGTTAGGGTGCGTCAGGGTGCGTCGTTAGGGTTCGTCAGGGTGCGTTGTTAGGGTGTGTCAGGGTGCGTCGTTAGGGTGCGTCAGGGTGCGTCCTGTCGTTAGGGTGCGTTGTTAGGGTGCGTCAGGGTGCGTCGTTAGGGTGCGTCAGGGTGCGTCCTGTCGTTAGGGTGCGTCGTTAGGGTTCGTCAGGGTGCGTCGTTAGGGTGCGTCAGGGTGCGTCGTTAGGGTGTGTCAGGGTGCGTCGTTAGGGTGCGATAGGGTGCGTCGTTAGGGTGCGTCGTTGGGGTGCGACATGGTGCGTCGTTAGGGTGCGTCAGGGTGCGTCGTTAGGGTTCGTCAGGGTGCGTCGTTAGGGTGCGTCAGGGTGCGTTGTTAGGGTGTGTCAGGGTGTGTCGTTAGGGTGCGTCAGGGTGCGTCGTTAGGGTTCGTCAGGGTGCGTCGTTAGGGTGCGTCGTTAGGGTTCGTCAGGGTGCGTCGTTAGGGTGCGTCAGGGTGCGGCGTTAGGGTTCGTCAGGGTGCGTCGTTAGGGTGCGTCAGGGTGTGTCGTTAGGGTGCGTCAGGGTGCGTCGTTAGGGTTCGTCAGGGTGCGTTGTGTCGTCAGGGTGCGTTTTTAGGGTGCGTCAGGGTGCGTCGTTAGGGTGTGTCAGGGTGCGTCGTTAGGGTGCGTCAGGGTGCGTCGTTAGGGTGCGTCAGGGTGCGTCGTTAGGGTGCGATAGGGTGCGTCGTTAGGGTGCGTCGTTAGGGTGCGACAGGTTGCGTCGTTAGGGAGCGTCAGGGTGCGTCGTTAAGGTTCGTAAGGGTGCGTCGTTAGGGTGCGTCAGGGTGCGTTGTTAGGGTGCTTCAGGGTGTGTCGTTAGGGTGCGTCAGGGTGCGTCGTTAGGGTTCGTCAGGGTGCGTCGTTAGGGTGCGTCAGGGTGCGTCGTTAGGGTTCGTCAGGGTGCGTCGTTAGGGTGCGTCAGGGTGCGTCGTTAGGGTTCGTCAGGGTGCGTCGTTAGGGTGCGTCAGGGTGCGTCGTTAGGGTTCGTCAGGGTGCGTTGTTAGGGTGTGTCAGGGTGCGTCGTTAGGGTGCGTCAGGGTGCGTCCTGTCGTTAGGGTGCGTTGTTAGGGTGCGTCAGGGTGCGTCGTTAGGGTGCGTCAGGGTGCGTCCTGTCGTTAGGGTGCGTCGTTAGGGTTCGTCAGGGTGCGTCGTTAGGGTGCGTCAGGGTGCGTCGTTAGGGTGTGTCAGGGTGCGTCGTTAGGGTGCGATAGGGTGCGTCGTTAGGGTGCGTCGTTAGGGTGCGACATGGTGCGTCGTTAGGGTGCGTCAGGGTGCGTCGTTAGGGTTCGTCAGGGTGCGTCGTTAGGGTGCGTCAGGGTGCGTTGTTAGGGTGTGTCAGGGTGGGTCGTTAGGGTGCGTCAGGGTGCGTCGTTAGGGTTCGTCAGGGTGCGTCGTTAGGGTGCGTCAGGGTGCGTTGTTAGGGTACGTCAGGGTGCGTCGTTAGGGTGCGTCAGGGTGCGTCGTTAGGGTTCGTCAGGGTGCGTCGTTAGGGTGCGTCAGGGTGCGTCGTTAGGGTTCGTCAGGGTGCGTCGTTAGGGTTCGTCAGGGTGCGTCGTTAGGGTGCGTCAGGGTGCGTCGTTAGGGTGCGTCAGGGTGCGTCGTTAGGGTGCGATAGGGTGCGTCGTTAGGGTGCGTCGTTAGGGTGCGACAGGGTGCGTCGTTAGGGTGCGTCAGGGTGCGTCGTTAGGGTTCGTCAGGGTGCGTCGTTAGGGTGCGTCAGGGTGCGTCGTTAGGGTTCGTCAGGGTGCGTCGTTAGGGTGCGTCAGGGTGCGTCGTTAGGGTTCGTCAGGGTGCGTTGTTAGGGTGTGTCAGGGTGCGTCGTTAGGGTGCGTCAGGGTGCGTCCTGTCGTTAGGGTGCGTTGTTAGGGTGCGTCAGGGTGCGTCGTTAGGGTGCGTCAGGGTGCGTCCTGTCGTTAGGGTGCGTCGTTAGGGTTCGTCAAGGTGCGTCGTTAGGGTGCGTCAGGGTGCGTCGTTAGGGTGTGTCAGGGTGCGTCGTTAGGGTGCGATAGGGTGCGTCGTTAGGGTGCGTCGTTGGGGTGCGACATGGTGCGTCGTTAGGGTGCGTCAGGGTGCGTCGTTAGGGTTCGTCAGGGTGCGTCGTTAGGGTGCGTCAGGGTGCGTTGTTAGGGTGTGTCAGGGTGTGTCGTTAGGGTGCGTCAGGGTGCGTCGTTAGGGTTCGTCAGGGTGCGTCGTTAGGGTGCGTCGTTAGGGTTCGTCAGGGTGCGTCGTTAGGGTGCGTCAGGGTGCGGCGTTAGGGTTCGTCAGGGTGCGTCGTTAGGGTGCGTCAGGGTGTGTCGTTAGGGTGCGTCAGGGTGCGTCGTTAGGGTTCGTCAGGGTGCGTTGTGTCGTCAGGGTGCGTTTTTAGGGTGCGTCAGGGTGCGTCGTTAGGGTGTGTCAGGGTGCGTCGTTAGGGTGCGTCAGGGTGCGCCGTTAGGGTGCGTCGTTAGGGTGTGTCAGGGTGCGTCGTTAGGGTGCGTCAGGGTGCGTCGTTAGGGTGCGTCGTTAGGGTTCGTCAGGGTGCATCGTTAGGGTGCGTCAGGGTGCGTCGTTAGGGTGCGTCAGGGTGCGTCGTTAGGGTTCGTCAGGGTGCGTCGTTAGGGTGCGTCAGGGTGCGTCGTTAGGGTTCGTCAGGGTGCGTCGTTAGGGTGCGTCAGGGTGCGTCGTTAGGGTTCGTCAGGGTGCGTCGTTAGGGTGCGTCAGGGTGCGTCGTTAGGGTTCGTCAGGGTGCGTTGTTAGGGTGTGTCAGGGTGCGTCGTTAGGGTGCGTCAGGGTGCGTCCTGTCGTTAGGGTGCGTTGTTAGGGTGCGTCAGGGTGCGTCGTTAGGGTGCGTCAGGGTGCGTCCTGTCGTTAGGGTGCGTCGTTAGGGTTCGTCAGGGTGCGTCGTTAGGGTGCGTCAGGGTGCGTCGTTAGGGTGTGTCAGGGTGCGTCGTTAGGGTGCGATAGGGTGCGTCGTTAGGGTGCGTCGTTAGGGTGCGACATGGTGCGTCGTTAGGGTGCGTCAGGGTGCGTCGTTAGGGTTCGTCAGGGTGCGTCGTTAGGGTGCGTCAGGGTGCGTTGTTAGGGTGTGTCAGGGTGTGTCGTTAGGGTGCGTCAGGGTGCGTCGTTAGGGTTCGTCAGGGTGCGTCGTTAGGGTGCGTCAGGGTGCGTTGTTAGGGTACGTCAGGGTGCGTCGTTAGGGTGCGTCAGGGTGCGTCGTTAGGGTTCGTCAGGGTGCGTCGTTAGGGTGCGTCAGGGTGCGTCGTTAGGGTTCGTCAGGGTGCGTCGTTAGGGTGCGTCAGGGTGCGTCGTTAGGGTGCGTCAGGGTGCGTCGTTAGGGTTCGTCAGGGTGCGTCGTTAGGGTGTGTCAGGGTGCGTCGTTAGGGTGCGTCGTTAGGGTTCGTCAGGGTGCGTCGTTCGTCAGGGTGCGTCGTTAGGGTTCGTCAGGGTGCGTCGTTAGGGTGCGTCAGGGTGTGTCGTTAGGGTGCGTCAGGGTGCGTCGTTAGGGTTCGTCAGGGTGCGTTGTGTCGTCAGGGTGCGTTGTTAGGGTGCGTCAGGGTGCGTCGTTAGGGTTCGTCAGGGTGTGTCGTTAGGGTGCGTCAGGGTGCGTCGTTAGGGTGCGTCAGGGTGCGTTGTTAGGGTGCGTCAGGGTGCGTCGTTAGGGTGCGTCGTTAGGGTGCGTCAGGGTGCGTCGTTAGGGTGCGTCAGGGTGCGTCGTTAGGGTGCGTCAGGGTGCGTTGTGTCGTTAGGGTGCGTTGTTAGGGTGCGTCAGGGTGCATCAGGGTGCGTCAGGGTGCGTCCTGTCGTTAGGGTGCGTTGTTAGGGTGCGTCAGGGTGCGTCGTTAGGGTGCGTCAGGGTGCGTCCTGTCGTTAGGGTGCGTCGTTAGGGTTCGTCAGGGTGTGTCGTTAGGGTGCGCCAGGGTGCGTCGTTAGGGTGCGCCAGGGTGCGTCGTTAGGGTTCGTCAGGGTGCGTTGTTAGGGTGTGTCAGGGTGCGTCGTTAGGGTGCGTCAGGGTGCGTCATGTCGTTAGGGTGCGTTGTTAGGGTGCGTCAGGGTGCGTCGTTAGGGTGCGTCAGGGTGCGTCCTGTCGTTAGGGTGCGTCGTTAGGGTTCGTCAGGGTGCGTCGTTAGGGTGCGTCAGGGTGCGTCGTTAGGGTGCGTCAGGGTGCGTCGTTAAGGTTCGTAAGGGTGCGTCGTTAGGGTGCGTCAGGGTGCGTTGTTAGGGTGCGTCAGGGTGTGTCGTTAGGGTGCGTCAGGGTGCGTCGTTAGGGTTCGTCAGGGTGCGTCGTTAGGGTGCGTCAGGGTGCGTCGTTAGGGTTCGTCAGGGTGCGTCGTTAGGGTGCGTCAGGGTGCGTCGTTAGGGTTCGTCAGGGTGCGTCGTTAGGGTGCGTCAGGGTGCGT
Organism: Salvelinus alpinus; assembly: GCF_045679555.1. Taxonomy (NCBI): domain Eukaryota; kingdom Metazoa; phylum Chordata; class Actinopteri; order Salmoniformes; family Salmonidae; genus Salvelinus; species Salvelinus alpinus. The sequence continues at coordinate 15,957 of NW_027256047.1, forward strand.
CGTTAGGGTTCGTCAGGGTGCGTCGTTAGGGTGCGTCAGGGTGCGTCGTTAGGGTGCGTCAGGGTGCGTTGTGTCGTTAGGGTGCGTTGTTAGGGTGCGTCAGGGTGCGTCAGGGTGCGTCAGGGTGCGTCCTGTCGTTAGGGTGCGTTGTTAGGGTGCGTCAGGGTGCGTCCTGTCGTTAGGGTGCGTCGTTAGGGTTCGTCAGGGTGTGTCGTTAGGGTGCGCCAGGGTGCGTCGTTAGGGTGCGCCAGGGTGCGTCGTTAGGGTTCGTCAGGGTGCGTTGTTAGGGTGTGTCAGAGTGCGTCGTTAGGGTGCGTCAGGGTGCGTCCTGTCGTTAGGGTGCGTTGTTAGGGTGCGTCAGGGTGCGTCGTTAGCGTGCGTCAGGGTGCGTCCTGTCGTTAGGGTGCGTCGTTAGGGTTCGTCAGGGTGCGTCGTTAGGGTGCGTCAGGGTGCGTCGTTAGGGTGCGTCAGGGTGCGTCGTTAGGGTGCGATAGGGTGCGTCGTTAGGGTGCGTCGTTAGGGTGCGACAGGTTGCGTCGTTAGGGTGCGTCAGTGTGCGTCGTTAAGGTTCGTAAGGGTGCGTCGTTAGGGTGCGTCAGGGTGCGTTGTTAGGGTGCTTCAGGGTGTGTCGTTAGGGTTCGTCAGGGTGCGTCGTTAGGGTGCGTCAGGGTGCGTCGTTAGGGTTCGTCAGGGTGCGTCGTTAGGGTGCGTCAGGGTGCGTCGTTAGGGTGCGTCAGGGTGCGTCGTTAGGGTGCGTCAGGGTGCGTCGTTAGGGTTCGTCAGGGTGCGTCGTTAGGGTGTGTCAGGGTGCGTCGTTAGGGTGCGTCGTTAGGGTTCGTCAGGGTGCGTCGTTCGTCAGGGTGCGTCGTTAGGGTTCGTCAGGGTGCGTCGTTAGGGTGCGTCAGGGTGTGTCGTTAGGGTGCGTCAGGGTGCGTCGTTAGGGTTCGTCAGGGTGCGTTGTGTCGTCAGGGTGCGTTGTTAGGGTGCGTCAGGGTGCGTCGTTAGGGTTCGTCAGGGTGTGTCGTTAGGGTGCGTCAGGGTGCGTCGTTAGGGTGCGTCAGGGTGCGTTGTTAGGGTGCGTCAGGGTGCGTCGTTAGGGTGCGTCGTTAGGGTGCGTCAGGGTGCGTCGTTAGGGTGCGTCAGGGTGCGTCGTTAGGGTGCGTCAGGGTGCGTTGTGTCGTTAGGGTGCGTTGTTAGGGTGCGTCAGGGTGCGTCGTTAGGGTGCGTCAGGGTGCGTCCTGTCGTTAGGGTGCGTTGTTAGGGTGCGTCAGGGTGCGTCGTTAGGGTGCGTCAGGGTGCGTCCTGTCGTTAGGGTGCGTCGTTAGGGTTCGTCAGGGTGTGTCGTTAGGGTGCGTCAGGGTGCGTCGTTAGGGTGCGCCAGGGTGCGTCGTTAGGGTTCGTCAGGGTGCGTCGTTAGGGTGCGTCAGGGTGCGTCGTTAGGGTGCGTCAGGGTGCGTCCTGTCGTTAGGGTGCGTTGTTAGGGTGCGTCAGGGTGCGTCGTTAGGGTGCGTCAGGGTGCGTCCTGTCGTTAGGGTGCGTCGTTAGGGTTCGTCAGGGTGCGTCGTTAGGGTGCGTCAGGGTGCGTCGTTAGGGTTCGTCAGGGTGCGTCGTTAGGGTGCGTCAGGGTGCGTCGTTAGGGTTCGTCAGGGTGCGTCGTTAGGGTGCGTCAGGGTGCGTCGTTAGGGTTCGTCAGGGTGCGTTGTTAGGGTGTGTCAGGGTGCGTCGTTAGGGTGCGTCAGGGTGCGTCCTGTCGTTAGGGTGCGTTGTTAGGGTGCGTCAGGGTGCGTCGTTAGGGTGCGTCAGGGTGCGTCCTGTCGTTAGGGTGCGTCGTTAGGGTTCGTCAGGGTGCGTCGTTAGGGTGCGTCAGGGTGCGTCGTTAGGGTGTGTCAGGGTGCGTCGTTAGGGTGCGATAGGGTGCGTCGTTAGGGTGCGTCGTTAGGGTGCGACATGGTGCGTCGTTAGGGTGCGTCAGGGTGCGTCGTTAGGGTTCGTCAGGGTGCGTCGTTAGGGTGCGTCAGGGTGCGTTGTTAGGGTGTGTCAGGGTGTGTCGTTAGGGTGCGTCAGGGTGCGTCGTTAGGGTTCGTCAGGGTGCGTCGTTAGGGTGCGTCAGGGTGCGTCGTTAGGGTACGTCAGGGTGCGTCGTTAGGGTGCGTCAGGGTGCGTCGTTAGGGTGCGTCAGGGTGCGTCGTTAGGGTGCGTCAGGGTGCGTCGTTAGGGTTCGTCAGGGTGCGTCGTTAGGGTGCGTCAGGGTGCGTCGTTAGGGTGCGTCAGGGTGCGTCATTAGGGTTCGTCAGGGTGCGTCGTTAGGGTGTGTCAGGGTGCGTCGTTAGGGTGCGTCGTTAGGGTTCGTCAGGGTGCGTCAGGGTGCGTCGTTAGGGTTCGTCAGGGTGCGTCGTTAGGGTGCGTCAGGGTGTGTCGTTAGGGTGCGTCAGGGTGCGTCGTTAGGGTTCGTCAGGGTGCGTTGTGTCGTCAGGGTGCGTTGTTAGGGTGCGTCAGGGTGCGTCGTTAGGGTTCGTCAGGGTGCGTCGTTAGGGTGCGTCAGGGTGCGTCGTTAGGTTGCGTCAGGGTGCGTTGTTAGGGTGCGTCAGGGTGCGTCGTTAGGGTGCGTCGTTAGGGTGCGTCAGGGTGCGTCGTTAGGGTGCGTCAGGGTGCGTCGTTAGGGTGCGTCAGGGTGCGTTGTGTCGTTAGGGTGCGTTGTTAGGGTGCGTCAGGGTGCGTCAGGGTGCGTCAGGGTGCGTCCTGTCGTTAGGGTGCGTCGTTAGGGTTCGTCAGGGTGTGTCGTTAGGGTGCGCCAGGGTGCGTCGTTAGGGTGCGCCAGGGTGCGTCGTTAGGGTTCGTCAGGGTGCGTTGTTAGGGTGTGTCAGGGTGCGTCGTTAGGGTGCGTCAGGGTGCGTCCTGTCGTTAGGGTGCGTTGTTAGGGTGCGTCAGGGTGCGTCGTTAGGGTGCGTCAGGGTGCGTCCTGTCGTTAGGGTGCGTCGTTAGGGTTCGTCAGGGTGCGTCGTTAGGGTGCGTCAGGGTGCGTCGTTAGGGTGCGTCAGGGTGCGTCGTTAGGGTGCGATAGGGTGCGTCGTTAGGGTGCGTCGTTAGGGTGCGACAGGGTGCGTCGTTAGGGTGCGTCAGGGTGCGTCGTTAAGGTTCGTCAGGGTGCGTCGTTAGGGTGCGTCAGGGTGCGTTGTTAGGGTGCGTCAGGGTGCGTCGTTAGGGTGCGTCAGGGTGCGTCGTTAGGGTTCGTCAGGGTGCGTTGTTAGGGTGCGTCAGGGTGCGTCGTTAGGGTTCGTCAGGGTGCGTCGTTAGGGTGCGTCAGGGTGCGTCGTTAGGGTTCATCAGGGTGCGTCGTTAGGGTGCGTCAGGGTGCGTCGTTAGGGTTCGTCAGGGTGCGTTGTTAGGGTGTGTCAGGGTGCGTCGTTAGGGTGCGTCAGGGTGCGTCCTGTCGTTAGGGTGCGTTGTTAGGGTGTGTCAGGGTGCGTCGTTAGGGTGCGATAGGGTGCGTCGTTAGGGTGCGTCGTTAGGGTGCGTCATGGTGCGTCGTTAGGGTGCGTCAGGGTGCGTCGTTAGGGTTCGTCAGGGTGCGTCGTTAGGGTGCGTCAGGGTGCGTTGTTAGGGTGTGTCAGGGTGTGTCATTAGGGTGCGTCAGGGTGCGTCGTTAGGGTTCGTCAGGGTGCGTCGTTAGGGTGCGTCAGGGTGCGTTGTTAGGGTACGTCAGGGTGCGTCGTTAGGGTGCGTCAGGGTGCGTCGTTAGGGTTCGTCAGGGTGCGTCGTTAGGGTGCGTCAGGGTGCGTCGTTAGGGTTCGTCCGGGTGCGTCGTTAGGGTGCGTCAGGGTGCGTCGTTAGGGTGCGTCAGGGTGCGTCGTTAGGGTTCGTCAGGGTGCGTCGTTAGGGTGTGTCAGGGTGCGTCGTTAGGGTGCGTCGTTAGGGTTCGTCAGGGTGCGTCGTTAGGGTTCGTCAGGCTGCGTCGTTAGGGTGCGTCAGGGTGCGTCGTTAGGGTGCGTCAGGGTGCGTCGTTAGGGTTCGTCAGGGTGCGTTGTGTCGTCAGGGTGCGTTGTTAGGGTGCGTCAGGGTGCGTCGTTAGGGTTCGTCAGGGTGTGTCGTTAGGGTGCGTCAGGGTGCGTCGTTAGGGTGCGTCAGGGTGCGTTGTTAGGGTGCGTCAGGGTGCGTCGTTAGGGTGCGTCAGGGTGCGTCGTTAGGGTGCGTCAGGGTGCGTCGTTAGGGTGCGTCAGGGTGCGTTGTGTCGTTAGGGTGCGTTGTTAGGGTGCGTCAGGGTGCGTCAGGGTGCGTCAGGGTGCGTCCTGTTGTTAGGGTGCGTCGTTAGGGTTCGTCAGGGTGTGTCGTTAGGGTGCGCCAGGGTGCGTCGTTAGGGTGCGCCAGGGTGCGTCGTTAGGGTTCGTCAGGGTGCGTTGTTAGGGTGTGTCAGGGTGCGTCGTTAGGGTGCGTCAGGGTGCGTCCTGTCGTTAGGGTGCGTTGTTAGGGTGCGTCAGGTTGCGTCGTTAGGGTGCGTCAGGGTGCGTCCTGTCGTTAGGGTGCGTCGTTAGGGTTCGTCAGGGTGCGTCGTTAGGGTGCGTCAGGGTGCGTCGTTAGGGTGCGTCAGGGTGCGTCGTTAGGGTGCGATAGGGTGCGTCGTTAGGGTGCGTCGTTAGGGTGCGTCAGGGTGCGTCGTTAGGGTGCGTCAGGGTGCGTCGTTAAGGTTCGTAAGGGTGCGTCGTTAGGGTGCGTCAGGGTGCGTTGTTAGGGTGCGTCAGGGTGTGTCGTTAGGGTGCGTCAGGGTGCGTCGTTAGGGTTCGTCAGGGTGCGTCGTTAGGGTGCGTCAGGGTGCGTCGTTAGGGTTCGTCAGGGTGCGTCGTTAGGGTGCGTCAGGGTGCGTCGTTAGGGTTCGTCAGGGTGCGTCGTTAGGGTGCGTCAGGGTGCGTCGTTAGGGTTCGTCAGGGTGCGTCGTTAGGGTGCGTCAGGGTGCGTCGTTAGGGTTCGTCAGGGTGCGTCGTTAGGGTGCGTCAGGGTGCGTCGTTAGGGTTCGTCAGGGTGCGTTGTTAGGGTGTGTCAGGGTGCGTCGTTAGGGTGCGTCAGGGTGCGTCCTGTCGTTAGGGTGCGTTGTTAGGGTGCGTCAGGGTGTGTCGTTAGGGTGCGTCAGGGTGCGTCCTGTCGTTAGGGTGCGTCGTTAGGGTTCGTCAGGGTGCGTCGTTAGGGTGCGTCAGGGTGCGTCGTTAGGGTGTGTCAGGGTGCGTCGTTAGGGTGCGATAGGGTGCGTCGTTAGGGTGCGTCGTTGGGGTGCGTCAGGGTGCGCGTCGTTAGGGTGCGTCGTTAGGGTTCGTCAGGGTGCGTCGTTAGGGTGCGTCAGGGTGCGTCGTTAGGGTGCGTCAGGGTGCGTCGTTAGGGTGCGATAGGGTGCGTCGTTAGGGTGCGTCGTTAGGGTGCGACAGGGTGCGTCGTTAGGGTGCGTCAGGGTGCGTCGTTAAGGTTCGTAAGGGTGCGTCGTTAGGGTGCGTCAGGGTGCGTTGTTAGGGTGCGTCAGGGTGTGTCGTTAGGGTGCGTCAGGGTGCGTCGTTAGGGTTCGTCAGGGTGCGTCGTTAGGGTGCGTCAGGGTGCGTCGTTAGGGTTCGTCAGGGTGCGTCGTTAGGGTGCGTCAGGGTGCGTCGTTAGGGTGCGTCAGGGTGCGTCGTTAGGGTGCGTCAGGGTGCGTCGTTAGGGTTCGTCAGGGTGCGTCGTTAGGGAGCGTCAGGGTGCGTCGTTAGGGTTCGTCAGGGTGCGTCGTTAGGGTGCGTCAGGGTGCGTCGTTAGGGTTCGTCAGGGTGCGTTGTTAGGGTGTGTCAGGGTGCGTCGTTAGGGTGCGTCAGGGTGCGTCCTGTCGTTAGGGTGCGTTGTTAGGGTGCGTCAGGGTGTGTCGTTAGGGTGCGTCAGGGTGCGTCCTGTCGTTAGGGTGCGTCGTTAGGGTTCGTCAGGGTGCGTCGTTAGGGTGCGTCAGGGTGCGTCGTTAGGGTGTGTCAGGGTGCGTCGTTAGGGTGCGATAGGGTGCGTCGTTAGGGTGCGTCGTTGGGGTGCGACATGGTGCGTCGTTAGGGTGCGTCAGGGTGCGTCGTTAGGGTTCGTCAGGGTGCGTCGTTAGGGTGCGTCAGGGTGCGTTGTTAGGGTGTGTCAGGGTGTGTCGTTAGGGTGCGTCAGGGTGCGTCGTTAGGGTTCGTCAGGGTGCGTCGTTAGGGTGCGTCAGGGTGCGTTGTTAGGGTACGTCAGGGTGCGTCGTTAGGGTGCGTCAGGGTGCGTCGTTAGGGTTCGTCAGGGTGCGTCGTTAGGGTGCGTCAGGGTGCGTCGTTAGGGTGCGTCAGGGTGCGTCGTTAGGGTTCGTCAGGGTGCGTCGTTAGGGTGTGTCAGGGTGCGTCGTTAGGGTGCGTCGTTAGGGTTCGTCAGGGTGCGTCGTTCGTCAGGGTGCGTCGTTAGGGTTCGTCAGGGTGCGTCGTTAGGGTGCGTCAGGGTGTGTCGTTAGGGTGCGTCAGGGTGCGTCGTTAGGGTTCGTCAGGGTGCGTTGTGTCGTCAGGGTGCGTTGTTAGGGTGCGTCAGGGTGCGTCGTTAGGGTTCGTCAGGGTGTGTCGTTAGGGTGCGTCAGGGTGCGTCGTTAGGGTAAGAGTAGGGGTGTTAACCCCGGTGTCCTGGCTAAATTCCCGATCTGGCCCTCAAACCATCATGGTCACCTAATAATCCCCAGTTTATAATTGGCTCATTCATCCCCCTCCTCTCCCCTGTAACTATTCCCCAGGTCGTTGCTGCAAATGAGAAGGTGTTCTCAGTCAACTTACCTGGTAAAATAACGGTAAAATAAAACAAATAAAATAAAAAAGGGTGCGTCAGGGTGCGTCGTTAGGGTTCGTCAGGGTGCGTCGTTAGGGTTCGTCAGGGTGCGTTGTTAGGGTGCGTCAGGGTGCGTCGTTAGGGTTCGTCAGGGTGCGTCGTTAGGGTGCGTCAGGGTGCGTCGTTAGGGTGCGTCAGGGTGCGTCGTTAGGGTTCGTCAGGGTGCGTCGTTAGGGTGCGTCAGGGTGCGTTGTTAGGGTGCGTCAGGGTGCGTCGTTAGGGTTCGTCAGGGTGCGTCGTTAGGGTGCGTCAGGGTGCGTCGTTAGGGTTCGTCAGGGTGCGTCGTTAGGGTTCGTCAGGGTGCGTCGTTAGGGTGCGTCAGGGTGCGTCGTTAGGGTTCGTCAGGGTGCGTCGTTAGGGTGCGTCAGGGTGCGTCGTTAGGGTGCGTCAGGGTGCGTTGTTAGGGTTCGTCAGGGTGCGTTGTGTCGTCAGGGTGCGTTGTTAGGGTGCGTCAGGGTGCGTCGTTAGGGTGCGTCAGGGTGCGTCGTTAGGGTGCGTCAGGGTGCGTCGTTAGGGTTCGTCAGGGTGCGTCGTTAGGGTGCGTCAGGGTGCGTCGTTAGGGTACGTCAGGGTGCGTCGTTAGGGTTCGTCAGGGTGCGTCGTTAGGGTGCGTCAGGGTGCGTCGTTAGGGTGCGTCAGGGTGCGTCGTTAGGGTGAGTCAGGGTGCGTCGTTAGGGTTCGTCAGGGTGCGTCGTTAGGGTGCGTCAGGGTGCGTCGTTAGGGTTCGTCAGGGTGCGTCGTTAGGGTGCGTCAGGGTGCGTCGTTAGGGTTCGTCAGGGTGCGTCGTTAGGGTTCGTCAGGGTGCGTTGTTAGGGTGTGTCAGGGTGCGTTGTTAGGGTGCGTCAAGGTGCGTCCTGTCGTTAGGGTGCGTTGTTAGGGTGCGTCAGGGTGCGTCGTTAGGGTGCGTCAGGGTGCATCCTGTCGTTAGGGTGCGTCGTTAGGGTTCGTCAGGGTGCGTCGTTAGGGTGCGTCAGGGTGCGTCGTTAGGGTGTGTCAGGGTGCGTCGTTAGGGTGCGATAGGGTGCGTCGTTAGGGTGCGTCCTGTTGTTAGGGTGCGTCGTTAGGGTTCGTCAGGGTGTGTCGTTAGGGTGCGCCAGGGTGCGTCGTTAGGGTGCGCCAGGGTGCGTCGTTAGGGTTCGTCAGGGTGCGTCGTTAGGGTGTGTCAGGGTGCGTCGTTAGGGTGCGTCAGGGTGCGTCCTGTCGTTAGGGTGCGTTGTTAGGGTGCGTCAGGTTGCGTCGTTAGGGTGCGTCAGGGTGCGTCCTGTCGTTAGGGTGCGTCGTTAGGGTTCGTCAGGGTGCGTCGTTAGGGTGCGTCAGGGTGCGTCGTTAGGGTGCGTCAGGGTGCGTCGTTAGGGTGCGATAGGGTGCGTCGTTAGGGTGCGTCGTTAGGGTGCGACAGGGTGCGTCGTTAGGGTGCGTCAGGGTGCGTCGTTAAGGTTCGTCAGGGTGCGTCGTTAGGGTGCGTCAGGGTGCGTTGTTAGGGTGCGTCAGGGTGTGTCGTTAGGGTGCGTCAGGGTGCGTCGTTAGGGTTCGTCAGGGTGCGTTGTGTCGTCAGGGTGCGTTGTTAGGGTGCGTCAGGGTGCGTCGTTAGGGTGCGTCAGGGTGCGTCGTTAGGGTTCGTCAGGGTGCGTCGTTAGGGTGCGTCAGGGTGCGTCGTTAGGGTGCGTCAGGGTGCGTCGTTAGGGTGCGTCAGGGTGCGTCGTTAGGGTTCGTCAGGGTGCGTCGTTAGGGTGCGTCAGGGTGCGTCGTTAGGGTGCGTCAGGGTGCGTCGTTAGGGTGAGTCAGGGTGCGTCGTTAGGGTTCGTCAGGGTGCGTCGTTAGGGTGCGTCAGGGTGCGTCGTTAGGGTGCGTCAGGGTGCGTCGTTAGGGTGCGTCAGGGTGCGTCGTTAGGGTTCGTCAGGGTGCGTCGTTAGGGTTCGTCAGGGTGCGTCGTTAGGGTGTGTCAGGGTGCGTTGTTAGGGTGCGTCAGGGTGCGTCCTGTCGTTAGGGTGCGTCGTTAGGGTGCGTCAGGGTGCGTCGTTAGGGTGCGTCAGGGTGCATCCTGTCGTTAGGGTGCGTCGTTAGGGTTCGTCAGGGTGCGTCGTTAGGGTGCGTCAGGGTGCGTCGTTAGGGTGTGTCAGGGTGCGTCGTTAGGGTGCGATAGGGTGCGTCGTTAGGGTGCGTCCTGTTGTTAGGGTGCGTCGTTAGGGTTCGTCAGGGTGTGTCGTTAGGGTGCGCCAGGGTGCGTCGTTAGGGTGCGCCAGGGTGCGTCGTTAGGGTTCGTCAGGGTGCGTTGTTAGGGTGTGTCAGGGTGCGTCGTTAGGGTGCGTCAGGGTGCGTCCTGTCGTTAGGGTGCGTTGTTAGGGTGCGTCAGGTTGCGTCGTTAGGGTGCGTCAGGGTGCGTCCTGTCGTTAGGGTGCGTCGTTAGGGTTCGTCAGGGTGCGTCGTTAGGGTGCGTCAGGGTGCGTCGTTAGGGTGCGTCAGGGTGCGTCGTTAGGGTGCGATAGGGTGCGTCGTTAGGGTGCGTCGTTAGGGTGCGACAGGGTGCGTCGTTAGGGTGCGTCAGGGTGCGTCGTTAAGGTTCGTAAGGGTGCGTCGTTAGGGTGCGTCAGGGTGCGTTGTTAGGGTGCGTCAGGGTGTGTCGTTAGGGTGCGTCAGGGTGCGTCGTTAGGGTTCGTCAGGGTGCGTCGTTAGGGTGCGTCAGGGTGCGTCGTTAGGGTTCGTCAGGGTGCGTCGTTAGGGTGCGTCAGGGTGCGTCGTTAGGGTTCGTCAGGGTGCGTCGTTAGGGTGCGTCAGGGTGCGTCGTTAGGGTTCGTCAGGGTGCGTCGTTAGGGAGCGTCAGGGTGCGTCGTTAGGGTTCGTCAGGGTGCGTCGTTAGGGTGCGTCAGGGTGCGTCGTTAGGGTTCGTCAGGGTGCGTTGTTAGGGTGTGTCAGGGTGCGTCGTTAGGGTGCGTCAGGGTGCGTCCTGTCGTTAGGGTGCGTTGTTAGGGTGCGTCAGGGTGTGTCGTTAGGGTGCGTCAGGGTGCGTCCTGTCGTTAGGGTGCGTCGTTAGGGTTCGTCAGGGTGCGTCGTTAGGGTGCGTCAGGGTGCGTCGTTAGGGTGTGTCAGGGTGCGTCGTTAGGGTGCGATAGGGTGCGTCGTTAGGGTGCGTCGTTGGGGTGCGACATGGTGCGTCGTTAGGGTGCGTCAGGGTGCGTCGTTAGGGTTCGTCAGGGTGCGTCGTTAGGGTGCGTCAGGGTGCGTTGTTAGGGTGTGTCAGGGTGTGTCGTTAGGGTGCGTCAGGGTGCGTCGTTAGGGTTCGTCAGGGTGCGTCGTTAGGGTGCGTCAGGGTGCGTTGTTAGGGTACGTCAGGGTGCGTCGTTAGGGTGCGTCAGGGTGCGTCGTTAGGGTTCGTCAGGGTGCGTCGTTAGGGTGCGTCAGGGTGCGTCGTTAGGGTGCGTCAGGGTGCGTCGTTAGGGTTCGTCAGGGTGCGTCGTTAGGGTGTGTCAGGGTGCGTCGTTAGGGTGCGTCGTTAGGGTTCGTCAGGGTGCGTCGTTCGTCAGGGTGCGTCGTTAGGGTTCGTCAGGGTGCGTCGTTAGGGTGCGTCAGGGTGTGTCGTTAGGGTGCGTCAGGGTGCGTCGTTAGGGTTCGTCAGGGTGCGTTGTGTCGTCAGGGTGCGTTGTTAGGGTGCGTCAGGGTGCGTCGTTAGGGTTCGTCAGGGTGTGTCGTTAGGGTGCGTCAGGGTGCGTCGTTAGGGTAAGAGTAGGGGTGTTAACCCCGGTGTCCTGGCTAAATTCCCGATCTGGCCCTCAAACCATCATGGTCACCTAATAATCCCCAGTTTATAATTGGCTCATTCATCCCCCTCCTCTCCCCTGTAACTATTCCCCAGGTCGTTGCTGCAAATGAGAAGGTGTTCTCAGTCAACTTACCTGGTAAAATAACGGTAAAATAAAACAAATAAAATAAAAAAGGGTGCGTCAGGGTGCGTCGTTAGGGTTCGTCAGGGTGCGTCGTTAGGGTTCGTCAGGGTGCGTTGTTAGGGTGCGTCAGGGTGCGTCGTTAGGGTTCGTCAGGGTGCGTCGTTAGGGTGCGTCAGGGTGCGTCGTTAGGGTGCGTCAGGGTGCGTCGTTAGGGTTCGTCAGGGTGCGTCGTTAGGGTGCGTCAGGGTGCGTCGTTAGGGTGCGTCAGGGTGCGTCGTTAGGGTTCGTCAGGGTGCGTTGTGTCGTCAGGGTGCGTTGTTAGGGTGCGTCAGGGTGCGTCGTTAGGGTGTGTCAGGGTGCGTCGTTAGGGTTCGTCAGGGTGCGTCGTTAGGGTGTGTCAGGGTGCGTCGCTAGGGTGCGTCGTTAGGGTGCGTTGTTAGGGTTCGTCAGAGTGCGTCGTTAGGGTGCGTCAGGGTGTGTCGTCAGGGTGCGTCAGGGTGCGTCGTTAGGGTTCGTCAGGGTGCGTTGTGTCGTCAGGGTGCGTTGTTAGGGTGCATCAGGGTGCGTCGTTAGGGTGCGTCGTTAGGGTGCGTCAGGGTGCGTCGTTAGGGTGCGTCAGGGTGCGTTGTTAGGGTGCGTCAGGGTGTGTTGTGTCGTTAGGGTGCGTTGTTAGGGTGCGTCTTGGTGCGTCAGGGTGCGTCAGGGTGCGTCCTGTCGTTAGGGTGCGTTGTTAGGGTGCGTCAGGGTGCGTCGTTAGGGTGCGTCAGGGTGCGTCCTGTCGTTAGGGTGCGTCGTTAGGGTTCGTCAGGGTGTGTCGTTAGGGTGCGTCAGGGTGCGTCGTTAGGGTGCGTCAGGGTGCGTCGTTAGGGTTCGTCAGGGTGCGTTGTGTCGTCAGGGTGCGTTGTTAGGGTGAGTCAGGGTGCGTCGTTAGGGTGCGTCAGGGTGCGTCGTTAGGGTTCGTCAGGGTGCGTCGTTAGGGTGTGTCGGGGTGCGTCGCTAGGGTGCGTCGTTAGGGTGCGTCAGGGTGCGTCGTTAGGGTTCGTCAGGGTGCGTCGTTAGGGTGTGTCAGGGTGCGTCGTTAGGGTTCGTCAGGGTGCGTCGTTAGGGTGCGTCAGGGTGTGTCGTTAGGGTGCGTCAGGGTGCGTCGTTAGGGTTCGTCAGGGTGCGTTGTGTCGTCAGGGTGCGTTGTTAGGGTGCGTCAGGGTGCGTCGTTAGGGTTCGTCAGGGTGCGTCGTTAGGGTGCGTCAGGGTGCGTCGTTAGGGTGCGTCAGGGTGCGTCGTTAGGGTTCGTCAGGGTGCGTCGTTAGGGTGTGTCAGGGTGCGTCGTTAGGGTGCGTCAGGGTGCGTCGTTAGGGTTCGTCAGGGTGCGTCGTTAGGGTGCGTCAGGGTGCGTCGTTAGGGTGCGTCAGGGTGCGTCGTTAGGGTTCGTCAGGGTGCGTCGTTAGGGTGCGTCAGGGTGCGTTGTTAGGGTGCGTCAGGGTGCGTCGTTAGGGTGCGTCGGGGTGCGTCGTTAGGGTTCGTCAGGGTGCGTCGTTAGGGTGCGTCAGGGTGCGTCGTTAGGGTTTGTCAGGGTGCGTCGTTAGGGTGCGCCAGGGTGCGTCGTTAGGGTTCGTCAGGGTGCGTCGTTAGGGTGCGTCAGGGTGCGTTGTGTCGTCAGGGTGCGTCGTTAGGGTGCGTCAGGGTGCGTCGTTAGGGTGCGTCAGGGTGCGTCGTTAGGGTTCGTCAGGGTGCGCTAGGGTGCGTCGTTAGGGTTCGCCAGGGTGCGTCGTTAGGGTGCGTCAGGGTGCGTCGTTAGGGTGCGTCAGGGTGCGTCGTTAGGGTGCGTCAGGGTGTGTCGTTAGGGTGCGTCAGGGTGCGTCGTTAGGTTAGGTCAGGGTGCGTTGTTAGGGTGCGTCAGGGTGCGTCGTTAGGGTGCATCAGGGTGCGTCGTTAGGGTGCGTCAGGGTGCGTCGTTAGGGTGCGTCAGGGTGCGTCGTTAGGGTTCGTCAGGGTGCGTCGTTAGGGTGCGTCAGGGTGTGTCGTTAGGGTGCGTCAGGGTGCGTCGTTAGGGTTCGTCAGGGTGCGTTGTGTCGTCAGGGTGCGTTGTTAGGGTGCGTCAGGGTGCGTCGTTAGGGTGTGTCAGGGTGCGTCGTTAGGGTTCGTCAGGGTGCGTCGTTAGGGTGCGTCAGGGTGCGTCGTTAGGGTGCGTCGTTAGGGTTCGTCAGTTCGTCAGGGTGCGTCGTTAGGGTGTGTCAGGGTGCGTCGCTAGGGTGCGTCGTTAGGGTGCGTCAGGGTGCGTCGTTAGGGTTCGTCAGAGTGCGTCGTTAGGGTGCGTCAGGGTGCGTCGTTAGGGTTCGTCAGGGTGCGTCGTTAGGGTGTGTCAGGGTGCGTCGCTAGGGTGCGTCGTTAGGGTGCGTCAGGGTGCGTCGTTAGGGTTCGTCAGGGTGCGTCGTTAGGGTGTGTCAGGGTGCGTCGCTAGGGTGCGTCGTTAGGGTGCGTCAGGGTGCGTCGTTAGGGTTCGTCAGGGTGCGTCGTTAGGGTGCGTCAGGGTGCGTCGTTAGGGTGCGTCAGGGTGCGTCGTTAGGGTGCGTCAGGGTGTGTCGTTAGGGTGCGTCAGGGTGCGTCGTTAGGGTTCGTCAGGGTGCGTTGTGTCGTCAGGGTGCGTTGTTAGGGTGCGTCAGGGTGCGTCGTTAGGGTTCGTCAGGGTGCGTCGTTAGGGTGCGTCAGGGTGCGTCGTTAGGGTGCGTCAGGGTGCGTCGTTAGGGTTCGTCAGGGTGCGTCGTTAGGGTGTGTCAGGGTGCGTCGTTAGGGTGCGTCAGGGTGCGTCGTTAGGGTTCGTCAGGGTGCGTCGTTAGGGTGCGTCAGGGTGCGTCGTTAGGGTGCGTCAGGGTGCGTCGTTAGGGTGCGTCAGGGTGCGTCGTTAGGGTGCGTCAGGGTGCGTCGTTAGGGTTCGTCAGGGTGCGTCGTTAGGGTGCGTCGGGGTGCGTCGTTAGGGTGCGTCAGGGTGCGTCGTTAGGGTGCGTCAGGGTGCGTCGTTAGGGTGCGTCAGGGTGCGTCGTTAGGGTGCGCCAGGGTGCGTCGTTAGGGTTCGTCAGGGTGCGTCGTTAGGGTGCGTCAGGGTGCGTTGTGTCGTCAGGGTGCGTTGTTAGGGTGAGTCAGGGTGCGTCGTTAGGGTGCGTCAGGGTGCGTCGTTAGGGTTCGTCAGCGTGCGTCGTTAGGGTGTGTCAGGGTGCGTCGCTAGGGTGCGTCGTTAGGGTTCGCCAGGGTGCGTCGTTAGGGTGCGTCAGGGTGCGTCGTTAGGGTTCGTCAGAGTGCGTCGTTAGGGTGCGTCAGGGTGTGTCGTTAGGGTGCGTCAGGGTGCGTCGTTAGGTTAGGTCAGGGTGCGTTGTTAGGGTGCGTCAGGGTGCGTCGTTAGGGTGCATCAGGGTGCGTCGTTAGGGTTCGTCAGGGTGCGTCGTTAGGGTGCGTCAGGGTGCGTCGTTAGGGTTCGTCAGGGTGCGTCGTTAGGGTGCGTCAGGGTGTGTCGTTAGGGTGCGTCAGGGTGCGTCGTTAGGGTTCGTCAGGGTGCGTTGTGTCGTCAGGGTGCGTTGTTAGGGTGTGTCAGGGTGCGTCGTTAGGGTTCGTCAGGGTGCGTCGTTAGGGTGTGTCAGGGTGCGTCGCTAGGGTGCGTCGTTAGGGTGCGTCAGGGTGCGTCGTTAGGGTTCGTCAGAGTGCGTCGTTAGGGTGCGTCAGGGTGTGTCGTCAGGGTGCGTCAGGGTGCGTCGTTAGGGTTCTTCAGGGTGCGTTGTGTCGTCAGGGTGCGTTGTTAGGGTGCATCAGGGTGCGTCATTAGGGTGCGTCGTTAGGGTGCGTCAGGGTGCGTCGTTAGGGTGCGTCAGGGTGCGTTGTTAGGGTGCGTCAGGGTGTGTTGTGTCGTTAGGGTGCGTTGTTAGGGTGCGTCTTGGTGCGTCAGGGTGCGTCAGGGTGCGTCCTGTCGTTAGGGTGCGTTGTTAGGGTGCGTCAGGGTGCGTCGTTAGGGTGCGTCAGGGTGCGTCCTGTCGTTAGGGTGCGTCGTTAGGGTTCGTCAGTGTGTGTCGTTAGGGTGCGTCAGGGTGCGTCGTTAGGGTGCGTCAGGGTGCGTCGTTAGGGTTCGTCAGGGTGCGTTGTGTCGTCAGTGTGCGTTGTTAGGGTGTGTCAGGGTGCGTCGTTAGGGTGCGTCAGGGTGCGTCCTGTCGTTAGGGTGCGTTGTTAGGGTGCGTCAGGGTGCGTCGTTAGGGTGCGTCAGGGTGCGTCCTGTCGTTAGGGTGCGTCGTTAGGGTTCGTCAGGGTGCGTCGTTAGGGTGCGTCAGGGTGCGTCGTTAGGGTGTGTCAGGGTGCGTCGTTAGGGTTCGTCAGGGTGCATCGTTAGGGTGCGTCAGGGTGCGTCGTTAGGGTTCGTCAGGGTGCGTCGTTAGGGTGCGTCAGGGTGCGTCGTTAGGGTGTGTCAGGGTGCGTCGTTAGGGTGCGATAGGGTGCGTCGTTAGGGTGCGTCGTTAGGGTGCGACAGGGTGCGTCGTTAGGGTGCGTCAGGGTGCGTCGTTAGGGTTCGTCAGGGTGCGTCGTTAGGGTGCGTCAGGGTGCGTAGTTAGGGTGCGTCAGGGTGCGTCGTTAGGGTGCGTCAGGGTGCGTCGTTAGGGTTCGTCAGGGTGCGTTGTGGCGTCAGGGTGCGTTGTTAGGGTGCGTCAGGGTGCGTCGTTAGGGTGCTTCAGGTTGAGTCGTTAGGGTTCGTCAGGGTGCGTCGTTAGGGTGCGTCAGGGTGCGTCGTTAGGGTTCGTCAGGGTGCGTCGTTAGGGTGCGTCAGGGGGCGTCGTTAGGGTGCGTCAGGGTGCGTCGTTAGGGTTCGTCAGGGTGCGTCGTTAGGGTGCGTCAGGGTGCGTCGTTAGGGTGCGTCAGGGTGTGTCGTTAGGGTGCGTCAGGGTGCGTCGTTAGGGTTCGTCAGGGTGCGTTGTGTCGTCAGGTTGCGTTGTTAGGGTGCGTCAGGGTGCGTCGTTAGGGTGTGTCAGGGTGCGTCGTTAGGGTGCGTCAGGGTGCGTCGTTAGGGTGCGTCAGGGTGCGTCGTTAGGGTTCGTCAGGGTGCGTCGTTAGGGTGTGTCAGGGTGCGTCGTTAGGGTGCGTCAGGGTGCGTCGTTAGGGTTCGTCAGGGTGCGTCGTTAGGGTGCGTCAGGGTGCGTCGTTAGGGTGCGTCAGGGTGCGTCGTTAGGGTTCGTCAGGGTGCGTCGTTAGGGTGCGTCAGGGTGCGTTGTTAGGGTGCGTCAGGGTGCGTCGTTAGGGTGCGTCGGGGTGCGTCGTTAGGGTTCGTCAGGGTGCGTCGTTAGGGTGCGTCAGGGTGCGTCGTTAGGGTTCGTCAGGGTGCGTCGTTAGGGTGCGTCAGGGTGCGTCGTTAGGGTGCGTCAGGGTGCGTCGTTAGGGTTCGTCAGGGTGCGTTGTGTCGTCAGGGTGCGTTGTTAGGGTGAGTCAGGGTGCGTCGTTAGGGTGCGTCAGGGTGCGTCGTTAGGGTTCGTCAGGGTGCGTCGTTAGGGTGTGTCGGGGTGCGTCGCTAGGGTGCGTCGTTAGGGTTCGTCAGGGTGCGTCGTTAGGGTGCGTCAGGGTGCGTCGTTAGGGTTCGTCAGAGTGCGTCGTTAGGGTGCGTCAGGGTGCGTCGTTAGGGTGCGTCAGGGTGCGTCGTTAGGGTTCGTCAGGGTGCGTCGTTAGGGTGCGTCAGGGTGCGTCGTTAGGTTGCGTCAGGGTGCGTCGTTAGGGTGCGTCAGGGTGCGTCGTTAGGGTGCGTCAGGGTGCGTTGTTAGGGTGCGTCAGGGTGCGTTGTTAGGGTGCGTCAGGGTGCGTTGTTAGGGTGCGTCAGGGTGCGTCGTTAGGGTGCTTCAGGGTGAGTCGTTAGGGTTCGTCAGGGTGCGTCGTTAGGGTGCGTCAGGGTGCGTCGTTAGGGTGCGTCAGGGTGCGTCGTTAGGGTTCGTCAGGGTGCGTCGTTAGGGTGCGTCAGGGTGCGTCGTTAGGGTGCGTCAGGGTGCGTCGTTAGGGTTCGTCAGGGTGCGTCGTTAGGGTGCGTCAGGGTGCGTCGTTAGGGTGCGTCAGGGTGCGTCGTTAGGGTGCGTCGGGGTGCGTCGTTAGGGTTCGTCAGGGTGCGTCGTTAGGGTGCGTCAGGGTGCGTCGTTAGGGTGCGTCAGGGTGTGTCGTCAGGGTGCGTCGTCAGGGTGCGTCAGGGTGCGTCGTTAGGGTTCGTCAGGGTGCGTTGTGTCGTCAGGGTGCGTCGTTAGGGTGCGTCAGGGTGCGTCGTTAGGGTCAGGGTGCGTCGTTAGGGCGTCAGGGTGCGTCGTTAGGGTGCGCTAGGGTGCGTCGTTAGGGTTCGCCAGGGTGCGTCGTTAGGGTGCGTCAGGGTGCGTCGTTAGGGTTCGTCAGGGTGCGTCGTTAGGGTGCGTCAGGGTGCGTCGTTAGGGTGCGTCAGGGTGCGTCGTTAGGGTTCGTCAGGGTGAGTTGTGTCGTCAGGGTGCGTTGTTAGGGTGCGTCAGGGTGCGTCGTTAGGTTGCGTCAGGGTGCGTCGTTAGGGTTCGTCAGGGTGCGTCGTTAGGGTGCGTCAGGGTGCGTCGTTAGGGTGCGTCAGGGTGCGTTGTTAGGGTGCGTCAGGGTGCGTTGTTAGGGGGTCAGGGTGCGTCAGGGTGCGTCGTGCGTCGTTAGGGTTCGTCAGGGTGCGTCGTTAGGGTGCGTCAGGGTGCGTCGTTAGGGTGCGTCAGGGTGCGTCGTTAGGGTGCGTCAGGGGGCGTCGTTAGGGTGCGTCAGGGTGCGTCGTTAGGGTGCGTCAGGGTGCGTCGTTAGGGTGCGTCAGGGTGCGTCGTTAGGGTGCGTCAGGGTGCGTCGTTAGGGTGCGTCAGGGTGCGTCGTTAGGGTTCGTCAGGGTGCGTTGTGTCGTCAGGGTGCGTTGTTAGGGTGCGTCAGGGTGCGTCGTTAGGGTTCGTCAGGGTGCGTCGTTAGGGTGCGTCAGGGTGCGTCGTTAGGGTGCGTCAGGGTGCGTCGTTAGGGTTCGTCAGGGTGCGTCGTTAGGGTGTGTCAGGGTGCGTCGTTAGGGTGCGTCAGGGTGCGTCGTTAGGGTTCGTCAGGGTGCGTCGTTAGGGTGCGTCAGGGTGCGTCGTTAGGGTGCGTCAGGGTGCGTCGTTAGGGTTCGTCAGGGTGCGTCGTTAGGGTGCGTCAGGGTGCGTCGTTAGGGTGCGTCAGGGTGCGTCGTTAGGGTGCGTCGGGGTGCGTCGTTAGGGTGCGTCAGGGTGCGTCGTTAGGGTGCGTCAGGGTGCGTCGTTAGGGTTCGTCAGGGTGCGTCGTTAGGGTGCGTCAGGGTGCGTCGTTAGGGTGCGTCAGGGTGCGTCGTTAGGGTTCGTCAGGGTGCGTTGTGTCGTCAGGGTGCGTTGTTAGGGTGAGTCAGGGTGCGTCGTTAGGGTTCGTCAGGGTGCGTCGTTAGGGTTCGTCAGGGTGCGTCGTTAGGGTGTGTCAGGGTGCGTCGCTAGGGTGCGTCGTTAGGGTTCGCCAGGGTGCGTCGTTAGGGTGCGTCAGGGTGCGTCGTTAGGGTTCGTCAGAGTGCGTCGTTAGGGTGCGTCAGGGTGTGTCGTTAGGGTGCGTCAGGGTGCGTCGTTAGGGTGCGTCAGGGTGCGTCGTTAGGGTTCGTCAGGGTGCGTCGTTAGTGTGCGTCAGGGTGCGTTGTTAGGGTGCGTCAGGGTGCGTCGTTAGGGTGCGTCAGGGTGCGTCGTTAGGGTTCGTCAGGGTGCGTCGTTAGGGTGCGTCAGGGTGCGTCGTTAGGGTGCGTCAGGGTGCGTCGTTAGGGTTCGTCAGGGTGCGTCGTTAGGGTGTGTCAGGGTGCGTCGTTAGGGTTCGTCAGGGTGCGTTGTGTCGTCAGGGTGCGTTGTTAGGGTGCGTCAGGGTGCGTCGTTAGGGTTCGTCAGGGTGCGTCGTTAGGGTGCGTCAGGGTGCGTCGTTAGGGTGCGTCAGGGTGCGTCGTTAGGGTTCGTCAGGGTGCGTCCTGTCGTTAGGGTGCGTTGTTAGGGTGCGTCAGGGTGCGTCGTTAGGGTGCGTCAGGGTGCGTCCTGTCGTTAGGGTGCGTCGTTAGGGTTCGTCAGTGTGTGTCGTTAGGGTGCGTCAGGGTGCGTCGTTAGGGTGCGTCAGGGTGCGTCGTTAGGGTTCGTCAGGGTGCGTTGTGTCGTCAGGGTGCATTGTTAGGGTGTGTCAGGGTGCGTCGTTAGGGTGCGTCAGGGTGCGTCCTGTCGTTAGGGTGCGTTGTTAGGGTGCGTCAGGGTGCGTCGTTAGGGTGCGTCAGGGTGCGTCCTGTCGTTAGGGTGCGTCGTTAGGGTTCGTCAGGGTGTGTCGTTAGGGTGCGTCAGGGTGCGTCGTTAGGGTGCGTCAGGGTGCGTCGTTAGGGTTCGTCAGGGTGCGTCGTTAGGGTGCGTCAGGGTGCGTCGTTAGGGTTCGTCAGGGTGCGTCGTTAGGGTGCGTCAGGTTGCGTCGTTAGGGTGTGTCAGGGTGCGTCGTTAGGGTGCGATAGGGTGCGTCGTTAGGGTGCGTCGTTAGGGTGCGACAGGGTGCGTCGTTAGGGTGCGTCAGGGTGCGTCGTTAGGGTTCGTCAGGGTGCGTCGTTAGGGTGCGTCAGGGTGCGTCGTTAGGGTGCGTCAGGGTGCGTCGTTAGGGTGCGTCAGGGTGCGTCGTTAGGGTTCGTCAGGGTGCGTCGTTAGGGTGCGTCAGGGTGCGTTGTTAGGGTGCGTCAGGGTGCGTCGTTAGGGTGCTTCAGGTTGAGTCGTTAGGGTTCGTCAGGGTGCGTCGTTAGGGTGCGTCAGGGTGCATCGTTAGGGTTCGTCAGGGTGCGTCGTTAGGGTGCGTCAGGGTGCGTCGTTAGGGTGCGTCAGGGTGCGTCGTTAGGGTTCGTCAGGGTGCGTCGTTAGGGTGTGTCAGGGTGCGTCGTTAGGGTTCGTCAGGGTGCGTCGTTAGGGTGCGTCAGGGTGTGTCGTTAGGGTGCGTCAGGGTGCGTCGTTAGGGTTCGTCAGGGTGCGTTGTGTCGTCAGGGTGCGTTGTTAGGGTGCGTCAGGGTGCGTCGTTAGGGTTCGTCAGGGTGCGTCGTTAGGGTGCGTCAGGGTGCGTCGTTAGGGTGCGTCAGGGTGCGTCGTTAGGGTTCGTCAGGGTGCGTCGTTAGGGTGTGTCAGGGTGCGTCGTTAGGGTGCGTCAGGGTGCGTCGTTAGTGTTCGTCAGGGTGCGTCGTTAGGGTGCGTCAGGGTGCGTCGTTAGGGTGCGTCAGGGTGCGTCGTTAGGGTTCGTCAGGGTGCGTCGTTAGGGTGCGTCGGGGTGCGTTGTTAGGGTTCGTCAGGGTGCGTCGTTAGGGTGCGTCGGGGTGCGTCGTTAGGGTTCGTCAGGGTGCGTCGTTAGGGTGCGTCAGGGTGCGTCGTTAGGGTTCGTCAGGGTGCGTCGTTAGGGTGCGTCAGGGTGCGTCGTTAGGGTGCGTCAGGGTGCGTCGTTAGGGTTCGTCAGGGTGCGTTGTGTCGTCAGGGTGCGTTGTTAGGGTGAGTCAGGGTGCGTCGTTAGGGTGCGTCAGGGTGCGTCGTTAGGGTTCGTCAGGGTGCGTCGTTAGGGTGTGTCGGGGTGCGTCGCTAGGGTGCGTCGTTAGGGTTCGCCAGGGTGCGTCGTTAGGGTGCGTCAGGGTGCGTCGTTAGGGTTCGTCAGAGTGCGTCGTTAGGGTGCGTCAGGGTGTGTCGTTAGGGTGCGTCAGGGTGCGTCGTTAGGGTTCGTCAGGGTGAGTTGTGTCATCAGGGTGCGTTGTTAGGGTGCGTCAGGGTGCGTCGTTAGGTTGCGTCAGGGTGCGTCGTTAGGGTTCGTCAGGGTGCGTCGTTAGGGTGCGTCAGGGTGCGTTGTTAGGGTGCGTCAGGGTGCGTCGTTAGGGTGCGTCAGGGTGCGTCGTTAGGGTTCGTCAGGGTGCGTCGTTAGGGTGCGTCAGGGTGCGTCGTTAGGGTTCGTCAGGGTGCGTCGTTAGGGTGCGTCAGGGTGCGTCGCTAGGGTGCGTCGTTAGGGTTCGCCAGGGTGCGTCGTTAGGGTGCGTCAGGGTGCGTCGTTAGGGTTCGTCAGAGTGCGTCGTTAGGGTGCGTCAGGGTGTGTCGTTAGGGTGCGTCAGGGTGCGTCGTTAGGGTTCGTCAGGGTGAGTTGTGTCGTCAGGGTGCGTTGTTAGGGTGCGTCAGGGTGCGTCGTTAGGTTGCGTCGTTAGGGTGCGTCAGGGTGCGTCTTTAGGGTGCGTCAGGGTGAGTCATTAAGGTGCGTCAGGGTGCGTTGTGTCGTTAGGGTGCATTGTTAGGGTGCGTCAGGGTGCGTCAGGGTGCGTCAGGGTGCGTCCTGTCGTTAGGGTGCGTTGTTAGGGTGCGTCAGGGTACGTCCGTAGGGTGCGTCAGGGTGCGTCCTGTCGTTAGGGTGCGTCGTTAGGGTTCGTCAGGGTGTGTCGTTAGGGTGCGTCAGGGTGCGTCGTTAGGGTGCGTCAGGGTGCGTCCTGTCATTAGGGTGCGTTGTTAGGGTGAGTCAGGGTGCGTCGTTAGGGTGCGTCAGGGTGCGTCGTTAGGGTTCGTCAGGGTGCGTCGTTAGGGTGTGTCAGGGTGCGTCGCTAGGGTGCGTCGTTAGGGTTCGCCAGTGTGCGTCGTTAGGGTGCGTCAGGGTGCGTCGTTAGGGTTCGTCAGAGTGCGTCGTTAGGGTGCGTCAGGGTGTGTCGTTAGGGTGCGTCAGGGTGCGTCGTTAGGGTTCGTCAGGGTGAGTTGTGTCGTCAGGGTGCGTTGTTAGGGTGCGTCAGGGTGCGTCGTTAGGTTGCGTCGTTAGGGTGCGTCAGGGTGCGTCTTTAGGGTGCGTCAGGGTGCGTCATTAGGGTGCGTCAGGGTGCGTCAGGGTGCGTCAGGGTGCGTCAGGGTGCGTCCTGTCGTTAGGGTGCGTTGTTAGGGTGCGTCAGGGTGCGTTGTTAGGGTGCGTCAGGGTGCGTCCTGTCGTTAGGGTGCGTCGTTAGGGTTCGTCAGGGTGTGTCGTTAGGGTGCGTCAGGGTGCGTCGTTAGGGTGCGTCAGGGTGCGTCGTTAGGGTTCGTCAGGGTGCGTCCTGTCGTTAGGGTGCGTTGTTAGGGTGCGTCAGGGTGCGTCGTTAGGGTGCGTCAGGGTGCGTCGTTAGGGTTCGTCAGGGTGCGTCGTGTAGGGTGCGTCGCTAGGGTGCGTCGTTAGGGTTCGCCAGGGTGCGTCGTTAGGGTGCGTCAGGGTGCGTTAGGGTGTCGTTAGGGTGCGTTGTTAGGGTGCGTCAGGGTGCGTCGTTAGGGTGCGTCAGGGTGCGTCGTTAGGTTTCGTCAGGGTGCGTCGTTAGGGTGGGTGCGTCAGGGTGCGTCGTTAGGGTTCGTCAGGGTGCGTCGTTAGGGTGCGTCAGGGTGCGTCGTTAGGGTGCGTCAGGGTGTGTCGTTAGGGTGCGTCAGGGTGCGTCGTTAGGGTTCGTCAGGGTGCGTTGTGTCGTCAGGGTGCGTTGTTAGGGTGTGTCAGGGTGCGTCGTTAGGGTGCGTCGTTAGGGTGCGTCAGGGTGCGTCTTTAGGGTGCTTCAGGGTGCGTCATTAGGGTGCGTCAGGGTGCGTTGTGTCGTTAGGGTGTGTTGTTAGGGTGCGTCAGGGTGCGTCAGGGTGCGTCAGGGTGCGTCCTGTCGTTAGGGTGCGTTGTTAGGGTGCGTCAGGGTGCGTCGTTAGGGTGCGTCAGGGTGCGTCCTGTCGTTAGGGTGCGTCGTTAGGGTTCGTCAGGGTGTGTCGTTAGGGTGCGTCAGGGTGCGTCGTTAGGGTGCGTCAGGGTGCGTCGTTAGGGTTCGTCAGGGTGCGTTGTGTCGTCAGGGTGCGTTGTTAGGGTGTGTCAGGGTGCGTCGTTAGGGTGCGTCAGGGTGCGTCCTGTCGTTAGGGTGCGTTGTTAGGGTGCGTCAGGGTGCGTCGTTAGGGTTCGTCAGGGTGCGTAGTTAGGGTGCGTCAGGGTGCGTCGTTAGGGTGTGTCAGGGTGCGTCGTTAGGGTGCGATAGGGTGCGTCGTTAGGGTGCGTCAGGGTGCGTCCTGTCGTTAGGGTGCGTTGTTAGGGTTCGTCAGGGTGCGTCGTTAGTGTGCGTCAGGGTGCGTCGTTAGGGTGTGTCAGGGTGCGTCGTTAGGGTGCGATAGGGTGCGTCGTTAGGGTGCGTCGTTAGGGTGAGATAGGGTGCGTCGTTAGGGTTCGTCAGGGTGCGTCGTTAGGGTGCGTCAGGGTGCGTCGTTAGGGTGCTTCAGGGTGCGTCGTTAGGGTTCGTCAGGGTGCGTCGTTAGGGTGCGTCAGGGTGCGTCGTTAGGGTTCGTCAGGGTGCGTTGTGTCGTCAGGGTGTGTTGTTAGGGTGAGTCAGGGTGCTTCGTTAGGGTGCGTCAGGGTGCGTCGTTAGGGTTCGTCAGGGTGCGTCGTTAGGGTGTGTCAGGGTGCGTCGCTAGGGTGCGTCGTTAGGGTTCGCCAGGGTGCGTCGTTAGGGTGCGTCAGGGTGCGTCGTTAGGGTTCGTCAGAGTGCGTCGTTAGGGTGCGTCAGGGTGTGTCGTTAGGGTGCGTCAGGGTGCGTCGTTAGGGTTCGTCAGGGTGAGTTGTGTCGTCAGGGTGCGTTGTTAGGGTGCGTCAGGGTGCGTCGTTAGGTTGCGTCAGGGTGCGTCGTTAGGGTTCGTCAGGGTGCGTCGTTAGGGTGCGTCAGGGTGCGTTGTTAGGGTTCGTCAGGGTGCGTCGTTAGGGTGCGTCAGGGTGCGTCGTTAGGGTGCGTCAGGGTGCGTCGTTAGGGTTCGTCAGGATGCGTTGTGTCGTCAGGGTGCGTTGTTAGGGTGAGTCAGGGTGCGTCGTTAGGGTGCGTCAGGGTGCGTCGTTAGGGTTCGTCAGGGTGCGTCGTTAGGGTGCGTCAGGGTGCGTCGTTAGGGTTCGTCAGGGTGCGTTGTGTCGTCAGAGTGCGTCGTTAGGGTGCGTCAGGGTGTGTCGTTAGGGTGCGTCAGGGTGCGTCGTTAGGGTTCGTCAGGGTGAGTTGTGTCGTCAGGGTGCGTTGTTAGGGTGCGTCAGGGTGCGTCGTTAGGTTGCGTCGTTAGGGTGGGTCAGGGTGCGTCTTTAGGGTGCGTCAGGGTGCGTCATTAGGGTGCGTCAGGGTGCGTTGTGTCGTTAGGGTGCGTTGTTAGGGTGCGTCAGGGTGCGTCAGGGTGCGTCAGGGTGCGTCCTGTCGTTAGGGTGCGTTGTTAGGGTGCGTCAGGGTGCGTCGTTAGGGTGCGTCAGGGTGCGTCCTGTCGTTAGGGTGCGTCGTTAGGGTTCGTCAGGGTGCGGTAGGGTGCGTCAGGGTGCGTCGTTAGGGTGCGTCAGGGTGCGTCCTGTCGTTAGGGTGCGTTGTTAGGGTGTGTCAGGGTGCGTCGTTAGGGTGCGTCGTTAGGGTGCGTCGTTAGGGTGCGTCAGGGTGCGTCGTTAGGGTTCGTCAGAGTGCGTCGTTAGGGTGCGTCAGGGTGCGTCGTTAGGGTGCGTCAGGGTGCGTCGTTAGGGTGCGTCAGGGTGCGTCGTTAGGGTGCGTCAGGGTGCGTCGTTAGGGTTCGTCAGGGTGCGTCGTTAGGGTGCGTCAGGGTGCGTCGTTAGGGTGCGTCAGGGTGCGTCGTTAGGGTGCGTCAGGGTGCGTCGTTAGGGTGCGTCAGGGTGCGTCGTTAGGGTGCGTCAGGGTGCGTCGTTAGGGTGCGTCAGGGTGCGTTGTGTCGTCAGGGTGCGTTGTTAGGGTTCGTCAGGGTGCGTCGTTAGGGTGCGTCAGGGTGCGTCGTTAGGGTTCGTCAGGGTGCGTAGTTAGGGTGCGTCAGGGTGCGTCGTTAGGGTGTGTCAGGGTGCGTCGTTAGGGTGCGATAGGGTGCGTCGTTAGGGTGCGTCAGGGTGCGTCCTGTCATTAGGGTGCGTTGTTAGGGTTCGTCAGGGTGCGTCGTTAGTGTGCGTCAGGGTGCGTCGTTAGGGTCGTTAGGGTGCGTCGTTAGGGTGCGTCAGGGTGCGTCGTTAGGGTGCGTCAGGGTGCGTCCTGTCGTTAGGGTGCGTTGTTAGGGTGAGTCAGGGTGCGTCGTTAGGGTGCGTCAGGGTGCGTCGTTAGGGTTCGTCAGGGTGCGTCGTTAGGGTGTGCGTCAGGGTGCGTCGTTAGGGTTCGCCAGGGTGCGTCGTTAGGGTGCGTCAGGGTGCGTCCTGTCGTTAGGGTGCGTTGTTAGGGTGAGTCAGGGTGCGTCGTTAGGGTGCGTCAGGGTGCGTCGTTAGGGTTCGTCAGGGTGCGTCGTTAGGGTGTGTCAGGGTGCGTCGCTAGGGTGCGTCGTTAGGGTTCGCCAGGGTGCGTCGTTAGGGTGCGTCAGGGTGCGTCGTTAGGGTGCGTCAGGGTGTGTCGTTAGGGTGCGTCAGGGTGCGTCGTTAGGGTTCGTCAGGGTGCGTTGTGTCGTCAGGGTGCGTTGTTAGGGTGTGTCAGGGTGCGTCGTTAGGGTGCGTCGTTAGGGTGCGTCAGGGTGCGTCTTTAGGGTGCTTCAGGGTGCGTCATTAGGGTGCGTCAGGGTGCGTTGTGTCGTTAGGGTGTGTTGTTAGGGTGCGTCAGGGTGCGTCAGGGTGCGTCAGGGTGCGTCCTGTCGTTAGGGTGCGTTGTTAGGGTGCGTCAGGGTGCGTCGTTAGGGTGCGTCAGGGTGCGTCCTGTCGTTAGGGTGCGTCGTTAGGGTTCGTCAGGGTGTGTCGTTAGGGTGCGTCAGGGTGCGTCGTTAGGGTGCGTCAGGGTGCGTTGTTAGGGTTCGTCAGGGTGCGTTGTGTCGTCAGGGTGCGTTGTTAGGGTGTGTCAGGGTGCGTCGTTAGGGTGCGTCAGGGTGCGTCCTGTCGTTAGGGTGCGTTGTTAGGGTGCGTCAGGGTGCGTCGTTAGGGTTCGTCAGGGTGCGTAGTTAGGGTGCGTCAGGGTGCGTCGTTAGGGTGTGTCAGGGTGCGTCGTTAGGGTGCGATAGGGTGCGTCGTTAGGGTGCGTCAGGGTGCGTCCTGTCGTTAGGGTGCGTTGTTAGGGTTCGTCAGGGTGCGTCGTTAGTGTGCGTCAGGGTGCGTCGTTAGGGTGTGTCAGGGTGCGTCGTTAGGGTGCGATAGGGTGCGTCGTTAGGGTGCGTCGTTAGGGTGAGATAGGGTGCGTCGTTAGGGTTCGTCAGGGTGCGTCGTTAGGGTGCGTCAGGGTGCGTCGTTAGGGTGCTTCAGGGTGCGTCGTTAGGGTTCGTCAGGGTGCGTCGTTAGGGTGCGTCAGGGTGCGTCGTTAGGGTTCGTCAGGGTGCGTTGTGTCGTCAGGGTGTGTTGTTAGGGTGAGTCAGGGTGCGTCGTTAGGGTGCGTCAGGGTGCGTCGTTAGGGTTCGTCAGGGTGCGTCGTTAGGGTGTGTCAGGGTGCGTCGCTAGGGTGCGTCGTTAGGGTTCGCCAGGGTGCGTTGTTAGGGTGCGTCAGGGTGCGTCGTTAGGGTTCGTCAGGGTGCGTCGTTAGGGTGCGTCAGGGTGCGTCGTTAGGGTGCGTCAGGGTGCGTCGTTAGGGTTCGTCAGGGTGCGTTGTGTCGTCAGGGTGCGTTGTTAGGGTGCGTCAGGGTGCGTCGTTAGGTTGCGTCAGGGTGCGTCGTTAGGGTTCGTCAGGGTGCGTCGTTAGGGTGCGTCAGGGTGCGTTGTTAGGGTTCGTCAGGGTGCGTCGTTAGGGTGCGTCGTTAGGGTGCGTCGTTAGGGTGCGTCAGGGTGCGTCGTTAGGGTTCGTCAGGATGCGTTGTGTCGTCAGGGTGCGTTGTTAGGGTGAGTCAGGGTGCGTCGTTAGGGTGCGTCAGGGTGCGTCGTTAGGGTTCGTCAGGGTGCGTCGTTAGGGTGCGTCAGGGTGCGTCGTTAGGGTTCGTCAGGGTGCGTTGTGTCGTCAGAGTGCGTCGTTAGGGTGCGTCAGGGTGTGTCGTTAGGGTGCGTCAGGGTGCGTCGTTAGGGTTCGTCAGGGTGAGTTGTGTCGTCAGGGTGCGTTGTTAGGGTGCGTCAGGGTGCGTCGTTAGGTTGCGTCGTTAGGGTGGGTCAGGGTGCGTCTTTAGGGTGCGTCAGGGTGCGTCATTAGGGTGCGTCAGGGTGCGTTGTGTCGTTAGGGTGCGTTGTTAGGGTGCGTCAGGGTGCGTCAGGGTGCGTCAGGGTGCGTCCTGTCGTTAGGGTGCGTTGTTAGGGTGCGTCAGGGTGCGTCGTTAGGGTGCGTCAGGGTGCGTCCTGTCGTTAGGGTGCGTCGTTAGGGTTCGTCAGGGTGTGTCGTTAGGGTGCGTCAGGGTGCGTCGTTAGGGTGCGTCAGGGTGCGTCGTTAGGGTGCGTCGTTAGGGTGCGTCGTTAGGGTGCGTCAGGGTGCGTCGTTAGGGTTCGTCAGAGTGCGTCGTTAGGGTGCGTCAGGGTGCGTCGTTAGGGTGCGTCAGGGTGCGTCGTTAGGGTGCGTCAGGGTGCGTCGTTAGGGTGCGTCAGGGTGCGTCGTTAGGGTTCGTCAGGGTGCGTCGTTAGGGTGCGTCAGGGTGCGTCGTTAGGGTGCGTCAGGGTGCGTCGTTAGGGTGCGTCAGGGTGCGTCGTTAGGGTGCGTCAGGGTGCGTCGTTAGGGTGCGTCAGGGTGCGTCGTTAGGGTGCGTCAGGGTGCGTTGTGTCGTCAGGGTGCGTTGTTAGGGTGCGTCAGGGTGCGTCGTTAGGGTGCGTCAGGGTGCGTTGTTAGGGTGCGTCAGGGTGCGTCGTTAGGGTTCGTCAGGGTGCGTAGTTAGGGTGCGTCAGGGTGCGTCGTTAGGGTGTGTCAGGGTGCGTCGTTAGGGTGCGATAGGGTGCGTCGTTAGGGTGCGTCAGGGTGCGTCCTGTCGTTAGGGTGCGTTGTTAGGGTTCGTCAGGGTGCGTCGTTAGTGTGCGTCAGGGTGCGTCGTTAGGGTGTGTCAGGGTGCGTCGTTAGGGTGCGATAGGGTGCGTCGTTAGGGTTCGTCAGGGTGCGTCGTTAGGGTGCGTCAGGGTGCGTCGTTAGGGTGCGTCAGGGTGCGCCGTTAGGGTTCGTCAGGGTGCGTCGTTAGGGTGCGTCAGGGTGCGTCGTTAGGGTGCGTCAGGGTGCGTCGTTAGGGTGCGTCAGGGTGCGTTGTGTCGTCAGGGTGCGTTGTTAGGGTGCGTCAGGGTGCGTCGTTAGGGTGCGTCAGGGTGCGTTGTTAGGGTGCGTCAGGGTGCGTCGTTAGGGTTCGTCAGGGTGCGTAGTTAGGGTGCGTCAGGGTGCGTCGTTAGGGTGTGTCAGGGTGCGTCGTTAGGGTGCGATAGGGTGCGTCGTTAGGGTGCGTCAGGGTGCGTCCTGTCGTTAGGGTGCGTTGTTAGGGTTCGTCAGGGTGCGTCGTTAGTGTGCGTCAGGGTGCGTCGTTAGGGTGTGTCAGGGTGCGTCGTTAGGGTGCGATAGGGTGCGTCGTTAGGGTGCGTCGTTAGGGTGAGATAGGGTGCGTCGTTAGGGTTCGTCAGGGTGCGTCGTTAGGGTGCGTCAGGGTGCGTCGTTAGGGTGCGTCAGGGTGCGTCGTTAGGGTTCGTCAGGGTGCGTTGTGTCGTCAGGGTGCGTTGTTAGGGTGCGTCAGGGTGCGTCGTTAGGGTTCGTCAGGGTGCGTCGTTAGGGTGCGTCAGGGTGCGTCGTTAGGGTGCGTCAGGGTGCTTCGTTAGGGTTCGTCAGGGTGCGTCGTTAGGGTGCGTCAGGGTGCGTCGTTAGGGTTCGTCAGGGTGCGTCGTTAGGGTTCGTCAGGGTGCGTCGTTAGGGTGCGTCAGGGTGCGTCGTTAGGGTGCGTCAGGGTGCGTCGTTAGGGTGCGTCAGGGTGCGTCGTTAGGGTGCGTCAGGGTGCGTCGTTAGGGTTCGTCAGGGTGCGTTGTGTCGTCAGGGTGCGTTGTTAGGGTGCGTCAGGGTGCGTCGTTAGGGTTCGTCAGGGTGCGTCGTTAGGGTGCGTCAGGGTGCGTCGTTAGGGTGCGTCAGGGTGCTTCGTTAGGGTTCGTCAGGGTGCGTCGTTAGGGTGCGTCAGGGTGCGTCGTTAGGGTTCGTCAGGGTGCGTCGTTAGGGTTCGTCAGGGTGCGTCGTTAGGGTGCGTCAGGGTGCGTCGTTAGGGTGCGTCAGGGTGCGTCGTTAGGGTGCGTCAGGGTGCGTCGTTAGGGTGCGTCAGGGTGCGTCGTTAGGGTTCGTCAGGGTGCGTTGTGTCGTCAGGGTGCGTTGTTAGGGTGCGTCAGGGTGCGTCGTTAGGGTGCGTCAGGGTGCGTCGTTAGGGTTCGTCAGGGTGCGTCGTTAGGGTGTGTCAGGGTGCGTCGTTAGGGTGCGTCGTTAGGGTGCGTCGTTAGGGTGCGTCAGGGTGCGTCGTTAGGGTGCGTCAGGGTGCGTCGTTAGGGTGCGTCAGGGTGCGTCGTTAGGGTGCGTCAGGGTGCGTCGTTAGGGTTCGTCAGGGTGCGTCGTTACGGTGCGTCAGGGTGCGTCGTTACGGTGCGTCAGGGTGCGTCGTTAGGGTTCGTCAGGGTGCGTCGTTAGGGTGCGTCAGGGTGCGTCGTTAGGGTGCGTCAGGGTGCGTCGTTAGGGTGCGTCAGGGTGCGTTGTGTCGTCAGGGTGCGTTGTTAGGGTGCGTCAGGGTGCGTCGTTAGGGTGCGTCAGGGTGCGTAGTTAGGGTGCGTCAGGGTGCGTCGTTAGGGTGCGTCAGGGTGCGTCGTTAGGGTGCGATAGGGTGCGTCGTTAGGGTGCGTCAGGGTGCGTCCTGTCGTTAGGGTGCGTTGTTAGGGTTCGTCAGGGTGCGTCGTTAGTGTGCGTCAGGGTGCGTCGTTAGGGTGTGTCGTTAGGGTGCGATAGGGTGCGTCGTTAGGGTTCGTCAGGGTGCGTCGTTAGGGTGCGTCAGGGTGCGTCGTTAGGGTGCGATAGGGTGCGTCGTTAGGGTTCGTCAGGGTGCGTCGTTAGGGTGCGTCAGGGTGCGTCGTTAGGGTGCGTCAGGGTGCGCCGTTAGGGTTCGTCAGGGTGCGTCGTTAGGGTGCGTCAGGGTGCGTCGTTAGGGTGCGTCAGGGTGCGTCGTTAGGGTGCGTCAGGGTGCGTTGTGTCGTCAGGGTGCGTTGTTAGGGTGCGTCAGGGTGCGTCGTTATGGTGCGTCAGGGTGCGTTGTTAGGGTGCGTCAGGGTGCGTCGTTAGGGTGCGTCAGGGTGCGTAGTTAGGGTGCGTCAGGGTGCGTCGTTAGGGTGTGTCAGGGTGCGTCGTTAGGGTGCGATAGGGTGCGTCGTTAGGGTGCGTCAGGGTGCGTCCTGTCGTTAGGGTGCGTTGTTAGGGTTCGTCAGGGTGCGTCGTTAGTGTGCGTCAGGGTGCGTCGTTAGGGTGTGTCAGGGTGCGTCGTTAGGGTGCGATAGGGTGCGTCGTTAGGGTGCGTCGTTAGGGTGAGATAGGGTGCGTCGTTAGGGTTCGTCAGGGTGCGTCGTTAGGGTGCGTCAGGGTGCGTCGTTAGGGTGCGTCAGGGTGCGTCGTTAGGGTTCGTCAGGGTGCGTTGTGTCGTCAGGGTGCGTTGTTAGGGTGCGTCAGGGTGCGTCGTTAGGGTTCGTCAGGGTGCGTCGTTAGGGTGCGTCAGGGTGCGTCGTTAGGGTGCGTCAGGGTGCTTCGTTAGGGTTCGTCAGGGTGCGTCGTTAGGGTGCGTCAGGGTGCGTCGTTAGGGTTCGTCAGGGTGCGTCGTTAGGGTTCGTCAGGGTGCGTCGTTAGGGTGCGTCAGGGTGCGTCGTTAGGGTGCGTCAGGGTGCGTCGTTAGGGTGCGTCAGGGTGCGTCGTTAGGGTGCGTCAGGGTGCGTCGTTAGGGTTCGTCAGGGTGCGTTGTGTCGTCAGGGTGCGTTGTTAGGGTGCGTCAGGGTGCGTCGTTAGGGTTCGTCAGGGTGCGTCGTTAGGGTGCGTCAGGGTGCGTCGTTAGGGTGCGTCAGGGTGCTTCGTTAGGGTTCGTCAGGGTGCGTCGTTAGGGTGCGTCAGGGTGCGTCGTTAGGGTTCGTCAGGGTGCGTCGTTAGGGTTCGTCAGGGTGCGTCGTTAGGGTGCGTCAGGGTGCGTCGTTAGGGTGCGTCAGGGTGCGTCGTTAGGGTGCGTCAGGGTGCGTCGTTAGGGTTCGTCAGGGTGCGTTGTGTCGTCAGGGTGCGTTGTTAGGGTGCGTCAGGGTGCGTCGTTAGGGTGCGTCAGGGTGCGTCGTTAGGGTTCGTCAGGGTGCGTCGTTAGGGTGTGTCAGGGTGCGTCGTTAGGGTGCGTCGTTAGGGTGCGTCGTTAGGGTGCGTCAGGGTGCGTCGTTAGGGTTCGTCAGAGTGCGTCGTTAGGGTGCGTCAGGGTGCGTCGTTAGGGTGCGTCAGGGTGCGTCGTTAGGGTGCGTCAGGGTGCGTCGTTAGGGTTCGTCAGGGTGCGTCGTTACGGTGCGTCAGGGTGCGTCGTTACGGTGCGTCAGGGTGCGTCGTTAGGGTTCGTCAGGGTGCGTCGTTAGGGTGCGTCAGGGTGCGTCGTTAGGGTGCGTCAGGGTGCGTCGTTAGGGTGCGTCAGGGTGCGTTGTGTCGTCAGGGTGCGTTGTTAGGGTGCGTCAGGGTGCGTCGTTAGGGTGCGTCAGGGTGCGTAGTTAGGGTGCGTCAGGGTGCGTCGTTAGGGTGTGTCAGGGTGCGTCGTTAGGGTGCGATAGGGTGCGTCGTTAGGGTGCGTCAGGGTGCGTCCTGTCGTTAGGGTGCGTTGTTAGGGTTCGTCAGGGTGCGTCGTTAGTGTGCGTCAGGGTGCGTCGTTAGGGTGTGTCGTTAGGGTGAGATAGGGTGCGTCGTTAGGGTTCGTCAGGGTGCGTCGTTAGGGTGCGTCAGGGTGCGTCGTTAGGGTGCGTCAGGGTGCGACGTTAGGGTGCGTCAGGGTGCGTCGTTAGGGTTCGTCAGGGTGCGTCGTTAGGGTGCGTCAGGGTGCGTCGTTAGGGTTCGTCAGGGTGCGTCGTTAGGGTGCGTCAGGGTGCGTCGTTAGGGTGCGTCAGGGTGCGTCGTTAGGGTTCGTCAGGGTGCGTCGTTAGGGTTCGTCAGGGTGCGTCGTTAGGGTTCGTCAGGGTGCGTCGTTAGGGTGCGTCAGGGTGCGTCGTTAGGGTGCGTCAGGGTGCGTCGTTAGGGTGCGTCAGGGTGCGTCGTTAGGGTGCGTCAGGGTGCGTCGTTAGGGTGCGTCAGGGTGCGTCGTTAGGGTGCGTCAGGGTGCGTCGTTAGGGTTCGTCAGGGTGCGTTGTGTCGTCAGGGTGCGTTAGGGTGCGTCAGGGTGCGTCGTTAGGGTTCGTCAGGGTGCGTAGTTAGGGTGCGTCAGGGTGCGTCGTTAGGGTGCGTCAGGGTGCTTCGTTAGGGTTCGTCAGGGTGCGTCGTTAGGGTGCGTCAGGGTGCGTCGTTAGGGTTCGTCAGGGTGCGTCAGGTGTAGCGTCGTGTCGTCAGGGTGCGTCGTTAGGGTGCGTCAGGGTGCGTCGTTAGGGTGCGTCAGGGTGCGTCGTTAGGGTGCGTCAGGGTGCGTCGTTAGGGTTCGTCAGGGTGCGTTGTGTCGTCAGGGTGCGTTGTTAGGGTGCGTCAGGGTGCGTCGTTAGGGTGCGTCAGGGTGCGTCGTTAGGGTTCGTCAGGGTGCGTCGTTAGGGTGTGTCAGGGTGCGTCGTTAGGGTGCGTCGTTAGGGTGCGTCGTTAGGGTGCGTCAGGGTGCGTCGTTAGGGTTCGTCAGAGTGCGTCGTTAGGGTGCGTCAGGGTGCGTCGTTAGGGTGCGTCAGGGTGCGTCGTTAGGGTGCGTCAGGGTGCGTCGTTAGGGTTCGTCAGGGTGCGTCGTTACGGTGCGTCAGGGTGCGTCGTTACGGTGCGTCAGGGTGCGTCGTTAGGGTGCGTCAGGGTGCGTCGTTAGGGTGCGTCAGGGTGCGTCGTTAGGGTGCGTCAGGGTGCGTCGTTAGGGTTCGTCAGGGTGCGTTGTGTCGTCAGGGTGCGTTGTTAGGGTGCGTCAGGGTGCGTCGTTAGGGTGCGTCAGGGTGCGTAGTTAGGGTGCGTCAGGGTGCGTCGTTAGGGTGCGTCAGGGTGCGTCGTTAGGGTGCGTCAGGGTGCGTCGTTAGGGTGCGTCAGGGTGCGTCGTTAGGGTTCGTCAGGGTTCGGTGCGTCGTTAGTGTGCGTCAGGGTGCGTCGTTAGGGTGTGTCGTTAGGGTGTGTCGTTAGGGTGAGATAGGGTGCGTCGTTAGGGTTCGTCAGGGTGCGTCGTTAGGGTGCGTCAGGGTGCGTCGTTAGGGTGCGTCAGGGTGCGACGTTAGGGTGCGTCAGGGTGCGTCGTTAGGGTTCGTCAGGGTGCGTCGTTAGGGTGCGTCAGGGTGCGTCGTTAGGGTTCGTCAGGGTGCGTCGTTAGGGTGCGTCAGGGTGCGTCGTTAGGGTGCGTCAGGGTGCGTCGTTAGGGTTCGTCAGGGTGCGTCGTTAGGGTTCGTCAGGGTGCGTCGTTAGGGTTCGTCAGGGTGCGTCGTTAGGGTGCGTCAGGGTGCGTCGTTAGGGTGCGTCAGGGTGCGACGTTAGGGTGCGTCAGGGTGCGTCGTTAGGGTTCGTCAGGGTGCGTCGTTAGGGTGCGTCAGGGGGCGTCGTTAGGGTGCGTCAGGGTGCGTCGTTAGGGTTCGTCAGGGTGCGTCGTTAGGGTTCGTCAGGGTGCGTTGTGTCGTCAGGGTGCGTTGTTAGGGTGCGTCAGGGTGCGTCGTTAGGGTTCGTCAGGGTGCGTTGTGTCGTCAGGGTGCGTTGTTAGGGTGCGTCAGGGTGCGTCGTTAGGGTGCGTCAGGGTGCGTCGTTAGGGTTCGTCAGGGTGCGTCGTTAGGGTTCGTCAGGGTGCGTCGTTAGGGTGTGTCAGGGTGCGTCATTAGCGTGCGTCAGGGTGCGTCGTTAGGGTGCGTCAGGGTGCGTTGTGTCGTTAGGGTGCGTTGTTAGGGTGCGTCAGGGTGCGTCAGGGTGTCGTTAGGGTGCGTCGTTAGGGTGCGTCAGGGTGCGCCGTTAGGGTGCGTCAGGGTGCGTCGTTAGGGTGCGTCAGGGTGCGTCGTTAGTGTGCGTCAGGGTGCGTCGTTAGGGTGTGTCAGGGTGCGTCGTTAGGGTGCGATAGGGTGCGTCGTTAGGGTTCGTCAGGGTGCGTCGTTAGGGTGCATCAGGGTGCGTCGTTAGGGTGCGTCAGGGTGCGTCGTTAGGGTTCGTCAGGGTGCGTCGTTAGGGTGTGTCAGGGTGCGTCGTTAGGGTGCGTCGTTAGGGTGCGTCGTTAGGGTTCGTCAGAGTGCGTCGTTAGGGTGCGTCAGGGTGCGTCGTTAGGGTGCGTCAGGGTGCGTCGTTAGGGTGCGTCAGGGTGCGTCGTTAGGGTGCGTCAGGGTGCGTCGTTAGGGTGCGTCAGGGTGCGTCGTTAGGGTGCGTCAGGGTGCGTCGTTAGGGTGCGTCAGGGTGCGACGTTAGGGTGCGTCAGGGTGCGTCGTTAGGGTTCGTCAGGGTGCGTCGTTAGGGTGCGTCAGGGTGCGTCGTTAGGGTGCGTCAGGGTGCGTCGTTAGGGTTCGTCAGGGTGCGTCGTTAGGGTTCTTCAGGGTGCGTTGTGTCGTCAGGGTGCGTTGTTAGGGTGCGTCAGGGTGCGTCGTTAGGGTTCGTCAGGGTGCGTTGTGTCGTCAGGGTGCGTTGTTAGGGTGCGTCAGGGTGCGTCGTTAGGGTGCGTCAGGGTGCGTCGTTAGGGTTCGTCAGGGTGCGTCGTTAGGGTTCGTCAGGGTGCGTCGTTAGGGTGTGTCAGGGTGCGTCATTAGGGTGCGTCAGGGTGCGTCGTTAGGGTGCGTCAGGGTGCGTTGTGTCGTTAGGGTGCGTTGTTAGGGTGCGTCAGGGTGCGTCAGGGTGCGTCCTGTCGTTAGGGTGCGTTGTTAGGGTGCGTCAGGGTGCGCCGTTAGGGTGCGTCAGGGTGCGTCGTTAGGGTGCGTCAGGGTGCGTCGTTAGTGTGCGTCAGGGTGCGTCGTTAGGGTGTGTCAGGGTGCGTCGTTAGGGTGCGATAGGGTGCGTCGTTAGGGTTCGTCAGGGTGCGTCGTTAGGGTGCATCAGGGTGCGTCGTTAGGGTGCGTCAGGGTGCGTCGTTAGGGTTCGTCAGGGTGCGTCGTTAGGGTGTGTCAGGGTGCGTCGTTAGGGTGCGTCGTTAGGGTGCGTCGTTAGGGTTCGTCAGAGTGCGTCGTTAGGGTGCGTCAGGGTGCGTCGTTAGGGTGCGTCAGGGTGCGTCGTTAGGGTGCGTCAGGGTGCGTCGTTAGGGTGCGTCAGGGTGCGTCGTTAGGGTTCGTCAGGGTGCGTCGTTAGGGTGCGTCAGGGTGCGTCGTTAGGGTTCGTCAGGGTGCGTCGTTAGGGTGTGTCAGGGTGCGTCATTAGGGTGCGTCAGGGTGCGTCGTTAGGGTGCGTCAGGGTGCGTTGTGTCGTTAGGGTGCGTTGTTAGGGTGCGTCAGGGTGCGTCAGGGTGCGTCCTGTCGTTAGGGTGCGTTGTTAGGGTGCGTCAGGGTGCGTCGTTAGGGTGCGTCAGGGTGCGTCCTGTCGTTAGGGTGCGTCGTTAGGGTTCGTCAGGGTGCGTTGTTAGGGTGCGTCAGGGTGCGTCAGGGTGCGTCGTTAGTGTGCGTCAGGGTGCGTTGTGTCGTCAGGGTGCGTTGTTAGGGTGTGTCAGGGTGCGTCGTTAGGGTGCTTCAGGGTGCGTCCTGTCTTTAGGGTGCGTTGTTAGGGTGCGTCAGGGTGCGTCCTGT
This sequence comes from Salvelinus alpinus, assembly GCF_045679555.1. Classification (NCBI taxonomy): domain Eukaryota; kingdom Metazoa; phylum Chordata; class Actinopteri; order Salmoniformes; family Salmonidae; genus Salvelinus; species Salvelinus alpinus. The sequence goes on from NW_027256047.1 coordinate 51,371, forward strand.
CGTTAGGGTGCGTCGTTAGGGTGCGTCAGGGTGCGTCGTTAGGGTTCTTCAGGGTGCGTCATTAGGGTGCGTCAGGGTGCGTCGTTAGGGTGCGTCAGGGTGCGTTGTGTCGTTAGGGTGCGTTGTTAGGGTGCGTCGGGGTGCGTCAGGGTGCGTCCTGTCGTTATGGTGCGTTGTTAGGGTGCGTCAGGGTGCGTCGTTAGGGTGCGTCAGGTTGCGTCCTGTCGTTAGGGTGCGTCGTTAGGGTTCGTCAGGGTGCGTCGTTAGGGTGCGTCAGGGTGCGTCAGGGTGCGTCGTTAGGGTGCGTCAGGGTGCGTTGTGTCGTCAGGGTGCGTTGTTAGGGTGTGTCAGGGTGCGTCGTTAGGGTGCGTCAGGGTGCGTCCTGTCTTTAGGGTGCGTTGTTAGGGTGCGTCAGGGTGCGTCCTGTCGTTAGGGTGCGTCGTTAGGGTTCGTCAGGGTGCGTCGTTAGTGTGCGTCAGGGTGCGTCGTTAGGGTGTGTCAGGGTGCGTCGTTAGGGTGCGATAGGGTGCGTCGTTAGGGTGCGTCGTTAGGGTGCGATAGGGTGCGTCGTTAGGGTTCGTCAGGGTGCGTCGTTAGGGTGCATCAGGGTGCGTCGTTAGGGTGCGTCAGGGTGCGTCGTTAGGGTTCGTCAGGGTGCGTCGTTTGGGTGCGTCAGGGTGCGTCGTTAGGGTGCGTCAGGGTGCGTCGTTAGGGTGCGTCAGGGTGCGTCGTTAGGGTGCGTCAGGGTGCGTCGTTAGGGTTCGTCAGGGTGCGTTGTGTCGTCAGGGTGCGTTGTTAGGGTGCGTCAGGGTGCGTCGTTAGGGTGCGTCAGGGTGCGTCGTTAGGGTTCGTCAGGGTGCGTCGTTAGGGTGTGTCAGGGTGCGTCGTTAGGGTGCGTCGTTAGGGTGCGTCGTTAGGGTGCGTCAGGGTGCGTTGTTAGGGTTCGTCAGAGTGCGTCGTTAGGGTGCGTCAGGGTGCGTCGTTAGGGTGCGTCAGGGTGCGTCGTTAGGGTGCGTCAGGGTGCGTCGTTAGGGTGCGTCAGGGTGCGTTGTTAGGGTTCGTCAGGGTGCGTTGTGTCGTCAGGGTGCGTTGTTAGGGTGCGTCAGGGTGCGTCGTTAGGGTGCGTCAGGGTGCGTCGTTAGGGTTCGTCAGGGTGCGTTGTGTCGTCAGGGTGCGTTGTTAGGGTGTGTCAGGGTGCGTCGTTAGGGTGCGTCAGGGTGCGTCGTTAGGGTTCGTCAGGGTGCGTCGTTAGGGTGCGTCAGGGTGCGTTGTGTCGTTAGGGTGCGTTGTTAGGGTGCGTCAGGGTGCGTCAGGGTCCGTCCTGTCGTTAGGGTGCGTTGTTAGGGTGCGTCAGGGTGCGTCGTTAGGGTGCGTCAGGGTGCGTCCTGTCGTTAGGGTGCGTCGTTAGGGTTCGTCAGGGTGCGTCGTTAGGGTGCGTCAGGGTGCGTCAGGGTGCGTCGTTAGTGTGCGTCAGGGTGCGTTGTGTCGTCAGGGTGCGTTGTTAGGGTGTGTCAGGGTGCGTCGTTAGGGTGCGTCAGGGTGCGTCCTGTCTTTAGGGTGCGTTGTTAGGGTGCGTCAGGGTGCGTCCTGTCGTTAGGGTGCGTCGTTAGGGTGCGTCAGGGTGCGTCGTTAGGGTTCGTCAGGGTGCGTCATTAGGGTGCGTCAGGGTGCGTCGTTAGGGTGCGTCAGGGTGCGTTGTGTCATTAGGGTGTGTTGTTAGGGTGCGTCAGGGTGCGTCAGGGTGCGTCCTGTCGTCAGGGTGCGTCGTTAGGGTGCGTCAGGGTGCGTCGTTAGGGTGCGTCAGGGTGCGTCCTGTCGTTAGGGTGCGTCGTTAGGGTTCGTCAGGGTGCGTCATTAGGGTGCGTCAGGGTGCGTCAGGGTGCGTCGTTAGGGTGCGTCAGGGTGCGTTGTGTCGTCAGGGTGCGTTGTTAGGGTGTGTCAGGGTGCGTCGTTAGGGTGCGTCAGGGTGCGTCGTTAGGGTGCGTCAGGGTGCGTCCTGTCTTTAGGGTGCGTTGTTAGGGTGCGTCAGGGTGCGTCCGTTAGGGTTCGTCAGGGTGCGTCGTTAGTGTGCGTCAGGGTGCGTCGTTAGGGTGCGTCAGGGTGCGTCGTTAGGGTGCGATAGGGTGCGTCGTTAGGGTGCGTCGTTAGGGTGCGATAGGGTGCGTCGTTAGGGTTCGTCAGGGTGCGTCGTTAGGGTGCATCAGGGTGTGTCGTTAGGGTGCGTTAGGGTGCGTCGTTAGGGTGCGTCAGGGTGCGTCGTTAGGGTGCGTCAGGGTGCGTCGTTAGGGTGCGTCAGGGTGCGTTGTGTCGTTAGGGTGCGTTGTTAGGGTGCGTCAGGGTGCGTCAGGGTGCGTCCTGTCGTTAGGGTGCGTTGTTAGGGTGCGTCAGGGTGCGCCGTTAGGGTGCGTCAGGGTGCGTCGTTAGGGTGCGTCAGGGTGCGTCGTTAGGGTGCGTCAGGGTGCGTCGTTAGGGTGCGTCAGGGTGCGTTGTGTCGTTAGGGTGCGTTGTTAGGGTGCGTCAGGGTGCGTCAGGGTCCGTCCTGTCGTTAGGGTGCGTTGTTAGGGTGCGTCAGGGTGCGTCGTTAGGGTGCGTCAGGGTGCGTCCTGTCGTTAGGGTGCGTCGTTAGGGTTCGTCAGGGTGCGTCGTTAGGGTGCGTCAGGGTGCGTCAGGGTGCGTCGTTAGTGTGCGTCAGGGTGCGTTGTGTCGTCAGGGTGCGTTGTTAGGGTGCGTCAGGGTGCGTCGTTAGGGTGCGTCAGGGTGCGTCCTGTCGTTAGGGTGCGTTGTTAGGGTGCGTCAGGGTGCGTCCTGTCGTTAGGGTGCGTCGTTAGGGTGCGTCAGGGTGCGTCGTTAGGGTTCGTCAGGGTGCGTCATTAGGGTGCGTCAGGGTGCGTCGTTAGGGTGCGTCAGGGTGCGTTGTGTCATTAGGGTGTGTTGTTAGGGTGCGTCAGGGTGCGTCAGGGTGCGTCCTGTCGTTAGGGTGCGTTGTTAGGGTGCGTCAGGGTGCGTCGTTAGGGTGCGTCAGGGTGCGTCCTGTCGTTAGGGTGCGTCGTTAGGGTTCGTCAGGGTGCGTCATTAGGGTGCGTCAGGGTGCGTCAGGGTGCGTCGTTAGGGTGCGTCAGGGTGCGTTGTGTCGTCAGGGTGCGTTGTTAGGGTGTGTCAGGGTGCGTCGTTAGGGTGCGTCAGGGTGCGTCGTTAGGGTGCGTCAGGGTGCGTCAGGGTGCGTCGTTAGGGTGCGTCAGGGTGCGTCCTGTCGTTAGGGTGCGTCGTTAGGGTTCGTCAGGGTGCGTCGTTAGTGTGCGTCAGGGTGCGTCGTTAGGGTGTGTCAGGGTGCGTCGTTAGGGTGCGATAGGGTGCGTCGTTAGGGTGCGTCGTTAGGGTGCGATAGGGTGCGTCGTTAGGGTGCGTCGTTAGGGTGCGTTAGGGTGCGTCGTTAGGGTTCGTCAGGGTGCGTCGTTAGGGTGCGTCAGGGTGCGTCGTTAGGGTGTGTCAGGGTGCGTCGTTAGGGTGCGTCAGGGTGCGTCGTTAGGGTGCGTCAGGGTGCGTCGTTAGGGTTCGTCAGGGTGCGTTGTGTCGTCAGGGTGCGTTGTTAGGGTGCGTCAGGGTGCGTCGTTAGGGTGCGTCAGGGTGCGTCGTTAGGGTTCGTCAGGGTGCGTCGTTAGGGTGTGTCAGGGTGCGTCGTTAGGGTGCGTCGTTAGGGTGCGTCGTTAGGGTGCGTCAGGGTGCGTTGTTAGGGTTCGTCAGAGTGCGTCGTTAGGGTGCGTCAGGGTGCGTCGTTAGGGTGCGTCAGGGTGCGTCGTTAGGGTGCGTCAGGGTGCGTCGTTAGGGTTCGTCAGGGTGCGTCGTTAGGGTGCGTCAGGGTGCGTCGTTAGGGTGCGTCAGGGTGCGTCGTTAGGGTTCGTCAGGGTGCGTCGTTAGGGTGCGTCAGGGTGCGTCAGGGTGCGTCGTTAGTGTGCGTCAGGGTGCGTTGTGTCGTCAGGGTGCGTTGTTAGGGTGTGTCAGGGTGCGTCGTTAGGGTGCGTCAGGGTGCGTCCTGTCTTTAGGGTGCGTTGTTAGGGTGCGTCAGGGTGCGTCCTGTCGTTAGGGTGCGTCGTTAGGGTGCGTCAGGGTGCGTCGTTAGGGTGCATCAGGGTGCGTCGTTAGGGTTCGTCAGGGTGCGTCGTTAGGGTGCGTCAGGGTGCGTTGTGTCGTTAGGGTGCGTTGTTAGGGTGCGTCAGGGTGCGTCAGGGTCCGTCCGTCCTGTCGTTAGGGTGCGTTGTTAGGGTGCGTCAGGGTGCGTTGTTAGGGTGCGTCAGGGTGCGTCGTTAGGGTCGTCAGGGTGCGTCGTTAGGGTTCGTCAGGGTGCGTCGTTAGGGTGCGTCAGGGTGCGTCAGGGTGCGTCGTTAGTGTGCGTCAGGGTGCGTTGTGTCGTCAGGGTGCGTTGTTAGGGTGTGTCAGGGTGCGTCGTTAGGGTGCGTCAGGGTGCGTCCTGTCTTTAGGGTGCGTTGTTAGGGTGCGTCAGGGTGCGTCCTGTCGTTAGGGTGCGTCGTTAGGGTGCGTCAGGGTGCGTCGTTAGGGTTCGTCAGGGTGCGTCATTAGGGTGCGTCAGGGTGCGTCGTTAGGGTGCGTCAGGGTGCGTTGTGTCATTAGGGTGCGTTGTTAGGGTGCGTCAGGGTGCGTCGTTAGGGTGCGTCAGGGTGCGTCCTGTCGTTAGGGTGCGTCGTTAGGGTTCGTCAGGGTGCGTCGTTAGGGTGCGTCGTTAGGGTGCGTCAGGGTGCGTCGTTAGGGTGCGTCAGGGTGCGTTGTGTCGTCAGGGTGCGTTGTTAGGGTGTGTCAGGGTGCGTCGTTAGGGTGCGTCAGGGTGCGTCCTGTCTTTAGGGTGCGTTGTTAGGGTGCGTCAGGGTGCGTCCTGTCGTTAGGGTGCGTCGTTAGGGTTCGTCAGGGTGCGTCGTTAGTGTGCGTCAGGGTGCGTCGTTAGGGTGTGTCAGGGTGCGTCGTTAGGGTGCGATAGGGTGCGTCGTTAGGGTGCGTCGTTAGGGTGCGATAGGGTGCGTCGTTAGGGTTCGTCAGGGTGCGTCGTTAGGGTGCATCAGGGTGTGTCGTTAGGGTGCGTTAGGGTGCGTCGTTAGGGTGCGTCAGGGTGCGTCGTTAGGGTGCGTCAGGGTGCGTCGTTAGGGTTCGTCAGGGTGCGTCGTTAGGGTGCGTCAGGGTGCGTCGTTAGGGTGCGTCAGGGTGCGTCGTTAGGGTTCGTCAGGGTGCGTTGTGTCGTCAGGGTGCGTTGTTAGGGTGCGTCAGGGTGCGTCGTTAGGGTGCGTCAGGGTGCGTCGTTAGGGTTCGTCAGGGTGCGTCGTTAGGGTGTGTCAGGGTGCGTCGTTAGGGTGCGTCGTTAGGGTGCGTCGTTAGGGTGCGTCAGGGTGCGTTGTTAGGGTTCGTCAGAGTGCGTCGTTAGGGTGCGTCAGGGTGCGTCGTTAGGGTGCGTCAGGGTGCGTCGTTAGGGTGCGTCAGGGTGCGTCGTTAGGGTTCGTCAGGGTGCGTCGTTAGGGTGCGTCAGGGTGCGTCGTTAGGGTTCGTCAGGGTGCGTCGTTAGGGTGCGTCAGGGTGCGTCGTTAGGGTGCGTCAGGGTGCGTCGTTAGGGTGCGTCAGGGTGCGTCGTTAGGGTGCGTCAGGGTGCGTCGTTAGGGTGCGTCAGGGTGCGTCGTTAGGGTGCGTCAGGGTGCGTCGTTAGGGTTCGTCAGGGTGCGTCGTTAGGGTGCGTCAGGGTGCGTCGTTAGGGTGCGTCAGGGTGCGTCGTTAGGGTTCGTCAGGGTGCGTCGTTAGGGTTCGTCAGGGTGCGTCGTTAGGGTGCGTCAGGGTGCGTCGTTAGGGTTCGTCAGGGTGCGTCGTTAGGGTGCGTCAGGGTGCGTCGTTAGGGTGCGTCAGGGTGCGTCGTTAGGGTTCGTCAGGGTGTGTCGTTAGGGTGCGTCAGGGTGCGTCGTTAGGGTGCGTCGTTAGGGTGCGTCGTTAGGGTTCGTCAGGGTGCGTCGTTAGGGTGTGTCAGGGTGCGTCGCTAGGGTGCGTCGTTAGGGTTCGCCAGGGTGCGTCGTTAGGGTGCGTCAGGGTGCGTCGTTAGGGTTCGTCAGAGTGCGTCGTTAGGGTTCGTCAGAGTGCGTCGTTAGGGTGCGTCAGGGTGTGTCGTTAGGGTGCGTCAGGGTGCGTCGTTAGGGTTCGTCAGGGTGCGTTGTGTCGTCAGGGTGCGTTGTTAGGGTGCGTCAGGGTGCGTCGTTAGGGTGCGTCGTTAGGGTGCGTCAGGGTGCGTCGTTAGGGTGCGTCGTTAGGGTGCATCAGGGTGCGTTGTGTCGTTAGGGTGCGTTGTTAGGGTGCGTCAGGGTGCGTCAGGGTGCGTCAGGGTGCGTCCTGTCGTTAGGGTGCGTTGTTAGGGTGCGTCAGGGTGCGTCGTTAGGGTGCGTCAGGGTGCGTCCTGTCGTTATGGTGCGTCGTTAGGGTTCGTCAGGGTGTGTCGTTAGGGTGCGTCAGGGTGCGTCGTTAGGGTGCGTCAGGGTGCGTCGTTAGGAATCGTCAGGGTGCGTTGTGTCGTCAGGGTGCGTTGTTAGGGTGCGTCAGGGTGCGTCGTTAGGGTGCGTCAGGGTGCGTCCTGTCGTTAGGGTGCGTTGTTAGGGTTCGTCAGGGTGCGTCGTTAGGGTGCATCAGGGTGCGTCGTTAGGGTGCGTCAGGGTGCGTCGTTAGGGTTCGTCAGGGTGCGTCGTTAGGGTGCGTCAGGGTGCGTCGTTAGGGTGCGTCAGGGTGCGTCGTTAGGGTGCGTCAGGGTGCGTCGTTAGGGTGCGTCAGGGTGCGTCAGGGTGCGTCGTTAGGGTTCGTCAGGGTGCGTTGTGTCGTCAGGGTGCGTTGTTAGGGTGCGTCAGGGTGCGTCGTTAGGGTGCGTCAGGGTGCGTCGTTAGGGTTCGTCAGGGTGCGTCGTTAGGGTGTGTCAGGGTGCGTCGTTAGGGTGCGTCGTTAGGGTGCGTCGTTAGGGTGCGTCAGGGTGCGTTGTTAGGGTTCGTCAGAGTGCGTCGTTAGGGTGCGTCAGGGTGCGTTGTTAGGGTGCGTCAGGGTGCGTCGTTAGGGTGCGTCAGGGTGCGTCGTTAAGGTGCGTCAGGGTGCGTTGTTAGGGTTCGTCAGGGTGCGTTGTGTCGTCAGGGTGCGTTGTTAGGGTGCGTCAGGGTGCGTCGTTAGGGTGCGTCAGGGTGCGTCGTTAGGGTTCGTCAGAGTGCGTTGTGTCGTCAGGGTGCGTTGTTAGGGTGTGTCAGGGTGCGTCGTTAGGGTGCGTCAGGGTGCGTCGTTAGGGTTCGTCAGGGTGCGTCGTTAGGGTGCGTCAGGGTGCGTCAGGGTGCGTCGTTAGGGTGCGTCAGGGTGCGTTGTGTCGTCAGGGTGCGTTGTTAGGGTGTGTCAGGGTGCGTCGTTAGGGTGCGTCAGGGTGCGTCCTGTCTTTAGGGTGCGTTGTTAGGGTGCGTCAGGGTGCGTCCTGTCGTTAGGGTGCGTCGTTAGGGTGCGTCAGGGTGCGTCGTTAGGGTTCGTCAGGGTGCGTCATTAGGGTGCGTCAGGGTGCGTCGTTAGGGTGCATCAGGGTGCGTTGTGTCATTAGGGTGCGTTGTTAGGTTGTTAGGGTGCGTCAGGGTGCGTCAGGGTGCGTCCTGTCGTTAGGGTGCGTTGTTAGGGTGCGTCAGGGTGCGTCGTTAGTCAGGGTGCGTCCGTCGTTAGGGTGCGTCGTTAGGGTTCGTCAGGGTGCGTCATTAGGGTGCGTCAGGGTGCGTCAGGGTGCGTCGTTAGGGTGCGTCAGGGTGCGTTGTGTCGTCAGGGTGCGTTGTTAGGGTGTGTCAGGGTGCGTCATTAGGGTGCGTCAGGGTGCGTCCTGTCTTTAGGGTGCGTTGTTAGGGTGCGTCAGGGTGCGTCCTGTCGTTAGGGTGCGTCGTTATGGTTCGTCAGGGTGCGTCGTTAGTGTGCGTCAGGGTGCGTCGTTAGGGTGTGTCAGGGTGCGTCGTTAGGGTGCGATATGGTGCGTCGTTAGGGTGCGTCGTTAGGGTGCGATAGGGTGCGTCGTTAGGGTTCGTCAGGGTGCGTCGTTAGGGTGCATCAGGGTGCGTCGTTAGGGTGCGTTAGGGTGCGCCGTTAGGGTTCGTCAGGGTGCGTCGTTAGGGTGCGTCAGGGTGCGTCGTTAGGGTGCGTCAGGGTGCGTCGTTAGGGTGCGTCAGGGTGCGTCGTTAGGGTGCGTCAGGGTGCGTCGTTAGGGTTCGTCAGGGTGCGTTGTGTCGTCAGGGTGCGTTGTTAGGGTGCGTCAGGGTGCGTCGTTAGGGTGCGTCAGGGTGCGTCGTTAGGGTTCGTCAGGGTGCGTCGTTAGGGTGTGTCAGGGTGCGTCGTTAGGGTGCGTCGTTAGGGTGCGTCGTTAGGGTGCGTCAGGGTGCGTTGTTAGGGTTCGTCAGAGTGCGTCGTTAGGGTGCGTCAGGGTGCGTCGTTAGGGTGCGTCAGGGTGCGTCGTTAGGGTGCGTCAGGGTGCGTCGTTAGGGTGCGTCAGGGTGCGTCGTTAGGGTTCGTCAGGGTGCGTCGTTAGGGTGCGTCAGGGTGCGTCGTTAGGGTGCGTCAGGGTGCGTCGTTAGGGTTCGTCAGGGTGCGTCGTTAGGGTGCGTCAGGGTGCGTCGTTAGGGTGCGTCAGGGTGCGTCGTTAGGGTGCGTCAGGGTGCGTCGTTAGGGTGCGTCAGGGTGCGTCGTTAGGGTGCGTCAGGGTGCGTCGTTAGGGTTCGTCAGGGTGCGTCGTTAGGGTGCGTCAGGGTGCGTCGTTAGGGTGCGTCAGGGTGCGTCGTTAGGGTTCGTCAGGGTGCGTCGTTAGGGTGCGTCAGGGTGCGTCGTTAGGGTGCGTCAGGGTGCGTCGTTAGGGTGCGTCAGGGTGCGTCGTTAGGGTGCGTCAGGGTGCGTCGTTAGGGTGCGTCAGGGTGCGTCGTTAGGGTGCGTCAGGGTGCGTCGTTAGGGTTCGTCAGGGTGCGTCGTTAGGGTGCGTCAGGGTGCGTCGTTAGGGTGCGTCAGGGTGCGTCGTTAGGGTTCGTCAGGGTGCGTCGTTAGGGTTCGTCAGGGTGCGTCGTTAGGGTGCGTCAGGGTGCGTCGTTAGGGTTCGTCAGGGTGCGTCGTTAGGGTGCGTCAGGGTGCGTCGTTAGGGTGCGTCAGGGTGCGTCGTTAGGGTTCGTCAGGGTGTGTTGTTAGGGTGCGTCAGGGTGCGTCAGGGTGCGTCGTTAGGGTGCGTCAGGGTGCGTTGTGTCGTTAGGGTGCGTTGTTAGGGTGCGTCAGGGTGCGTCCTGTCGTTAGGGTGTGTTGTTAGGGTTCGTCAGGGTGCGTCGTTAGTGTGCGTCAGGGTGCGTCGTTAGGTTGTGTCAGGGTGCGTCGTTAGGGTGCGATAGGGTGCGTCGTTAGGGTGCGTCGTTAGGGTGAGATAGGGTGCGTCGTTAGTGTTCGTCAGGGTGCGTCGTTAGGGTGCGTCAGGGTGCGTCCTGTCGTTAGGGTGCGTCGTTAGGGTTCGTCAGGGTGCGTCATTAGGGTGCGTCAGGGTGCGTCAGGGTGCGTCGTTAGGGTGCGTCAGGGTGCGTTGTGTCGTCAGGGTGCGTTGTTAGGGTGTGTCAGGGTGCGTCGTTAGGGTGCGATAGGGTGCGTCGTTAGGGTGCGTCGTTAGGGTACGATAGGGTGCGTCGTTAGGGTTCGTCAGGGTGCGTCGTTAGGGTGCATCAGGGTGCGTCGTTAGGGTGCGTTAGGGTGCGTCGTTAGGGTTCGTCAGGGTGCGTCGTTAGGGTGCGTCAGGGTGCGTCGTTAGGGTGCGTCAGGGTGCGTCGTTAGGGTTCGTCAGGGTGCGTCGTTAGGGTGCGATAGGGTGCGTCGTTAGGGTTCGTCAGGGTGCGTTGTGTCGTCAGGGTGCGTTGTTAGGGTGCGTCAGGGTGCGTCGTTAGGGTGCGTCAGGGTGCGTCGTTAGGGTTCGTCAGGGTGCGTCGTTAGGGTGTGTCAGGGTGCGTCGTTAGGGTGCGTCGTTAGGGTGCGTCGTTAGGGTGCGTCAGGGTGCGTTGTTAGGGTTCGTCAGAGTGCGTCGTTAGGGTGCGTCAGGGTGCGTCGTTAGGGTGCGTCAGGGTGCGTCGTTAGGGTGCGTCAGGGTGCGTCGTTAGGGTGCGTCAGGGTGCGTCGTTAGGGTTCGTCAGGGTGCGTCGTTAGGGTGCGTCAGGGTGCGTCGTTAGGGTGCGTCAGGGTGCGTCGTTAGGGTTCGTCAGGGTGCGTCGTTAGGGTGCGTCAGGGTGCGTCGTTAGGGTGCGTCAGGGTGCGTCGTTAGGGTGCGTCAGGGTGCGTCGTTAGGGTGCGTCAGGGTGCGTCGTTAGGGTGCGTCAGGGTGCGTCGTTAGGGTGCGTCAGGGTGCGTCGTTAGGGTTCGTCAGGGTGCGTCGTTAGGGTGCGTCAGGGTGCGTCGTTAGGGTGCGTCAGGGTGCGTCGTTAGGGTTCGTCAGGGTGCGTTGTTAGGGTTCGTCAGGGTGCGTCGTTAGGGTGCGTCAGGGTGCGTCGTTAGGGTTCGTCAGGGTGCGTCGTTAGGGTGCGTCAGGGTGCGTCGTTAGGGTGCGTCAGGGTGCGTCGTTAGGGTTCGTCAGGGTGCGTCGTGTCGTCAGGGTGCGTTGTTAGGGTGTGTCAGGGTGCGTCGTTAGGGTGCGTCAGGGTGCGTCCTGTCGTTAGGGTGCGTTGTTAGGGTGCGTCAGGGTGCGTCCTGTCGTGCGTCGTTATGGTTCGTCAGGGTGCGTCGTTAGGGTGCGTCAGGGTGCGTCGTTAGGGTGTGTCAGGGTGCGTCGTTAGGGTGCGATAGGGTGCGTCGTTAGGGTGCGCCGTTAGGGTACGATAGGGTGCGTCGTTAGGGTTCGTCAGGGTGCGTCGTTAGGGTGCATCAGGGTGCGTCGTTAGGGTGCGTTAGGGTGCGTCGTTAGGGTTCGTCAGGGTGCGTCGTTAGGGTGCGTCAGGGTGCGTCGTTAGGGTGCGTCCTGTCGTCAGGGTGCGTCGTTAGGGTGCGTCAGGGTGCGTCGTTAGGGTGCGTCAGGGTGCGTCGTTAGGCTTCGTCAGGGTGCGTTGTGTCGTCAGGGTGCGTTGTTAGGGTGCGTCAGGGTGCGTCGTTAGGGTTCGTCAGGGTGCGTCGTTAGGGTTCGTCAGGGTGCGTCGTTAGGGTGCGTCAGGGTGCGTCGTTAGGGTGCGTCAGGGTGCGTCAGGGTGCGTCGTTAGGGTGCGTCAGGGTGCGTCGTTAGGGTGCGTCAGGGTGCGTCGTTAGGGTGCGTCAGGGTGCGTCGTTAGGGTTCGTCAGGGTGCGTCGTTAGGGTGCGTCAGGGTGCGTCGTTAGGGTGCGTCAGGGTGCGTCGTTAGGGTTCGTCAGGGTGCGTTGTTAGGGTTCGTCAGGGTGCGTCGTTAGGGTGCGTCAGGGTGCGTCGTTAGGGTTCGTCAGGGTGCGTCGTTAGGGTGCGTCAGGGTGCGTCGTTAGGGTGCGTCAGGGTGCGTCGTTAGGGTTCGTCAGGGTGCGTCGTTAGGGTGCGTCAGGGTGCGTCGTTAGGGTTCGTCAGGGTGTGTTGTTAGGGTGCGTCAGGGTGCGTTGTGTCGTCAGGGTGCGTTGTTAGGGTGTGTCAGGGTGCGTCGTTAGGGTGCGTCAGGGTGCGTCCTATCTTTAGGGTGCGTTGTTAGGGTGCGTCAGGGTGCGTCCTGTCGTTAGGGTGCGTCGTTATGGTTCGTCAGGGTGCGTCGTTAGTGTGCGTCAGGGTGCGTCGTTAGGGTGTGTCAGGGTGCGTCGTTAGGGTGCGATAGGGTGCGTCGTTAGGGTGCGTCGTTAGGGTACGATAGGGTGCGTCGTTAGGGTTCGTCAGGGTGCGTCGTTAGGGTGCATCAGGGTGCGTCGTTAGGGTGCGTTAGGGTGCGTCGTTAGGGTTCGTCAGGGTGCGTCGTTAGGGTGCGTCAGGGTGCGTCGTTAGGGTGCGTCAGGGTGCGTCGTTAGGGTGCGTCAGGGTGCGTCGTTAGGGTGCGTCAGGGTGCGTCGTTAGGGTTCGTCAGGGTGCGTTGTGTCGTCAGGGTGCGTTGTTAGGGTGCGTCAGGGTGCGTCGTTAGGGTGCGTCAGGGTGCGTCGTTAGGGTGCGTCAGGGTGCGTCGTTAGGGTGCGTCAGGGTGCGTCGTTAGGGTGCGTCAGGGTGCGTCGTTAGGGTGCGTCAGGGTGCGTCGTTAGGGTGCGTCAGGGTGCGTCGTTAGGGTGCGTCAGGGTGCGTCGTTAGGGTTCGTCAGGGTGCGTCGTTAGGGTGCGTCAGGGTGCGTCGTTAGGGTGCGTCAGGGTGCGTCGTTAGGGTTCGTCAGGGTGCGTTGTTAGGGTTCGTCAGGGTGCGTCGTTAGGGTGCGTCAGGGTGCGTCGTTAGGGTTCGTCAGGGTGCGTCGTTAGGGTGCGTCAGGGTGCGTCGTTAGGGTGCGTCAGGGTGCGTCGTTAGGGTTCGTCAGGGTGTGTTGTTAGGGTGCGTCAGGGTGCGTCGTTAGGGTTCGTCAGGGTGCGTCGTTAGGGTGCGTCAGGGTGCGTCGTTAGGGTGCGTCAGGGTGCGTCCTGTCGTTAGGGTGCGTCGTTAGGGTGCGCGTCAGGGTGCGTCGTTAGGGTGCGTCGTTATGGTTCGTCAGGGTGCGTCGTTAGTGTGCGTCAGGGTGCGTCGTTAGGGTGTGTCAGGGTGCGTCGTTAGGGTGCGATAGGGTGCGTCGTTAGGGTGCGTCGTTAGGGTGCGATAGGGTGCGTCGTTAGGGTTCGTCAGGGTGCGTCGTTAGGGTGCGTCAGGGTGCGTCGTTAGGGTGCGTCAGGGTGCGTCGTTAGGGTTCGTCAGGGTGCGTCGTTAGGGTGCGTCGTTAGGGTGCGTCAGGGTGCGTCGTTAGGGTGCGTCAGGGTGCGTCGTTAGGGTGCGTCAGGGTGCGTCGTTAGGGTTCGGCAGGGTGCGTTGTGTCGTCAGGGTGCGTTGTTAGGGCGTCAGGGTGCGTCGTTAGGGTGCGTCAGGGTGCGTCGTTAGGGTTCGTCAGGGTGCGTCGTTAGGGTGTGTCAGGGTGCGTCGTTAGGGTGCGTCGTTAGGGTGTGTCGTTAGGGTGCGTCAGGGTGCGTCGTTAGGGTTCGTCAGAGTGCGTCGTTAGGGTGCGTCAGGGTGCGTCGTTAGGGTGCGTCAGGGTGCGTCGTTAGGGTGCGTCAGGGTGCGTCGTTAGGGTGCGTCAGGGTGCGTCGTTAGGGTTCGTCAGGGTGCGTCGTTAGGGTGCGTCAGGGTGCGTCGTTAGGGTGCGTCAGGGTGCGTCGTTAGGGTTCGTCAGGGTGCGTCGTTAGGGTGCGTCAGGGTGCGTCGTTAGGGTGCGTCAGGGTGCGTCGTTAGGGTGCGTCAGGGTGCGTCGTTAGGGTGCGTCAGGGTGCGTCGTTAGGGTGCGTCAGGGTGCGTCGTTAGGGTGCGTCAGGGTGCGTCGTTAGGGTTCGTCAGGGTGCGTCGTTAGGGTGCGTCAGGGTGCGTCGTTAGGGTGCGTCAGGGTGCGTCGTTAGGGTTCGTCAGGGTGCGTTGTTAGGGTTCGTCAGGGTGCGTCGTTAGGGTGCGTCAGGGTGCGTCGTTAGGGTTCGTCAGGGTGCGTCGTTAGGGTGCGTCAGGGTGCGTCGTTAGGGTGCGTCAGGGTGCGTCGTTAGGGTTCGTCAGGGTGTGTTGTTAGGGTGCGTCAGGGTGCGTCGTTAGGGTGCGTCAGGGTGCGTCGTTAGGGTTCGTCAGGGTGCGTCGTTAGGGTGTGTCAGGGTGCGTCGCTAGGGTGCGTCGTTAGGGTTCGCCAGGGTGCGTCGTTAGGGTGCGTCAGGGTGCGTCGTTAGGGTTCGTCAGAGTGCGTCGTTAGGGTTCGTCAGAGTGCGTCGTTAGGGTGCGTCAGGGTGTGTCGTTAGGGTGCGTCAGGGTGCGTCGTTAGGGTTCGTCAGGGTGCGTTGTGTCGTCAGGGTGCGTTGTTAGGGTGCGTCAGGGTGCGTCGTTAGGGTGCGTCGTTAGGGTGCGTCAGGGTGCGTCGTTAGGGTGCGTCGTTAGGGTGCGTCAGGGTGCATCTTTAGGGTGCGTCAGGGTGCGTCGTTAGGGTGCGTCAGGGTGCGTTGTGTCGTTAGGGTGCGTTGTTAGGGTGCGTCAGGGTGCGTCAGGGTGCGTCAGGGTGCGTCAGGGTGCGTCCTGTCGTTAGGGTGCGTTGTTAGGGTGCGTCAGGGTGCGTCGTTAGGGTGCGTCAGGGTGCGTCCTGTCGTTAGGGTGCGTCGTTAGGGTTCGTCAGGGTGTGTCGTTAGGGTGCGTCAGGGTGCGTCGTTAGGGTGCGTCAGGGTGCGTCGTTAGGGTTCGTCAGGGTGCGTTGTGTCGTCAGGGTGCGTTGTTAGGGTGTGTCAGGGTGCGTCGTTAGGGTGCGTCAGGGTGCGTCCTGTCGTTAGGGTGCGTTGTTAGGGTGCGTCAGGGTGCGTCGTTAGGGTGCGTCAGGGTGCGTCCTTTCGTTAGGGTGCGTCGTTAGAGTTCGTCAGGGTGCGTCGTTAGGGTGCGTCAGGGTGCGTCGTTAGGGTGTGTCAGGGTGCGTCGTTAGGGTGCGTCGTTAGGGTGCGTCGTTAGGGTGCGTCAGGGTGCGTTGTTAGGGTTCGTCAGAGTGCGTCGTTAGGGTGCGTCAGGGTGCGTCGTTAGGGTGCGTCAGGGTGCGTCGTTAGGGTGCGTCAGGGTGCGTCGTTAGGGTGCGTCAGGGTGCGTCGTTAGGGTTCGTCAGGGTGCGTCGTTAGGGTGCGTCAGGGTGCGTCGTTAGGGTGCGTCAGGGTGTGTCGTTAGGGTGCGTCAGGGTGCGTCGTTAGGGTTCGTCAGGGTGCGTTGTGTCGTCAGGGTGCGTTGTTAGGGTGCGTCAGGGTGCGTCGTTAGGGTGCGTCGTTAGGGTGCGTCAGGGTGCGTCGTTAGGGTGCGTCGTTAGGGTGCGTCAGGGTGCATCTTTAGGGTGCGTCAGGGTGCGTCGTTAGGGTGCGTCAGGGTGCGTTGTGTCGTTAGGGTGCGTTGTTAGGGTGCGTCAGGGTGCGTCAGGGTGCGTCAGGGTGCGTCAGGGTGCGTCCTGTCGTTAGGGTGCGTTGTTAGGGTGCGTCAGGGTGCGTCGTTAGGGTGCGTCAGGGTGCGTCCTGTCGTTAGGGTGCGTCGTTAGGGTTCGTCAGGGTGTGTCGTTAGGGTGCGTCAGGGTGCGTCGTTAGGGTGCGTCAGGGTGCGTCGTTAGGGTTCGTCAGGGTGCGTTGTGTCGTCAGGGTGCGTTGTTAGGGTGTGTCAGGGTGCGTCGTTAGGGTGCGTCAGGGTGCGTCCTGTCGTTAGGGTGCGTTGTTAGGGTGCGTCAGGGTGCGTCGTTAGGGTGCGTCAGGGTGCGTCCTTTCGTTAGGGTGCGTCGTTAGAGTTCGTCAGGGTGCGTCGTTAGGGTGCGTCAGGGTGCGTTGTTAGGGTGTGTCAGGGTGCGTCGTTAGGGTGCGTCGTTAGGGTGCGTCGTTAGGGTGCGTCAGGGTGCGTTGTTAGGGTTCGTCAGAGTGCGTCGTTAGGGTGCGTCAGGGTGCGTCGTTAGGGTGCGTCAGGGTGCGTCGTTAGGGTGCGTCAGGGTGCGTCGTTAGGGTGCGTCAGGGTGCGTCGTTAGG
The DNA here is from genome assembly GCF_045679555.1 of Salvelinus alpinus. NCBI lineage: Eukaryota > Metazoa > Chordata > Actinopteri > Salmoniformes > Salmonidae > Salvelinus > Salvelinus alpinus. Next base: position 67,013 of record NW_027256047.1, read on the forward strand.
GTTCGTCAGGGTGCGTCGTTAGGGTGCGTCAGGGTGCGTCGTTAGGGTGCGTCAGGGTGCGTCGTTAGGGTTCGTCAGGGTGCGTCGTTAGGGTACGTCAGGGTGCGTCGTTAGGGTGCGTCAGGGTGCGTCGTTAGGGTGCGTCAGGGTGCGTCGTTAGGGTGCGTCAGGGTGCGTCGTTAGGGTGCGTCAGGGTGCGTCGTTAGGGTGCGTCAGGGTGCGTCGTTAGGGTTCGTCAGGGTGCGTCGTTAGGGTGCGTCAGGGTGCGTCGTTAGGGTGCGTCAGGGTGCGTCGTTAGGGTTCGTCAGGGTGCGTTGTTAGGGTTCGTCAGGGTGCGTTGTTAGGGTTCGTCAGGGTGCGTCGTTAGGGTGCGTCAGGGTGCGTCGTTAGGGTTCGTCAGGGTGCGTTGTTAGGGTTCGTCAGGGTGCGTCGTTAGGGTGCGTCAGGGTGCGTCGTTAGGGTTCGTCAGGGTGCGTCGTTAGGGTGCGTCAGGGTGCGTCGTTAGGGTGCGTCAGGGTGCGTCGTTAGGGTTCGTCAGGGTGTGTTGTTAGGGTGCGTCAGGGTGCGTCGTTAGGGTGCGTCAGGGTGCGTCGTTAGGGTTCGTCAGGGTGCGTCGTTAGGGTGTGTCAGGGTGCGTCGCTAGGGTGCGTCGTTAGGGTTCGCCAGGGTGCGTCGTTAGGGTGCGTCAGGGTGCGTCGTTAGGGTTCGTCAGAGTGCGTCGTTAGGGTTCGTCAGAGTGCGTCGTTAGGGTGCGTCAGGGTGTGTCGTTAGGGTGCGTCAGAGTGCGTCGTTAGGGTTCGTCAGGGTGCGTTGTGTCGTCAGGGTGCGTCGTTATGATGCGTCAGGGTGCGTCGTTAGGGTGCGTCGTTAGGGTGCGTCAGGGTGCGTCGTTAGGGTGCGTCGTTAGGGTGCGTCAGGGTGCATCTTTAGGGTGCGTCAGGGTGCGTCGTTAGGGTGCGTCAGGGTGCGTTGTGTCGTTAGGGTGCGTTGTTAGGGTGCGTCAGGGTGCGTCAGGGTGCGTCAGGGTGCGTCCTGTCGTTAGGGTGCGTTGTTAGGGTGCGTCAGGGTGCGTCGTTAGGGTTCGTCAGGGTGCGTCCTGTCGTTAGGGTGCGTTGTTAGGGTGTGTCAGGGTGCGTCGTTAGGGTGCGTCAGGGTGCGTCCTGTCGTTAGGGTGCGTTGTTAGGGTGCGTCAGGGTGCGTCGTTAGGGTGCGTCAGGGTGCGTCCTTTCGTTAGGGTGCGTCGTTAGGGTTCGTCAGGGTGCGTCCTGTCGTTAGGGTGCGTTGTTAGGGTGCGTCAGGGTGCGTCGTTAGGGTGCGTCAGGGTGCGTCCTGTCGTTAGGGTGCGTTGTTAGGGTTCGTCAGGGTGCGTCGTTAGGGTGCGTCAGGGTGCGTCGTTAGGGTGCGTCAGGGTGCGTCGTTAGGGTGCGTCAGGGTGCGTCGTTAGGGTGCGTCAGGGTGCGTCGTTAGGGTTCGTCAGGGTGCGTCGTTAGGGTGCGTCAGGGTGCGTCGTTAGGGTGCGTCAGGGTGCGTCGTTAGGGTTCGTCAGGGTGCGTCGTTAGGGTACGTCAGGGTGCGTCGTTAGGGTGCGTCAGGGTGCGTCGTTAGGGTGCGTCAGGGTGCGTCGTTAGGGTGCGTCAGGGTGCGTCGTTAGGGTGCGTCAGGGTGCGTCGTTAGGGTGCGTCAGGGTGCGTCGTTAGGGTTCGTCAGGGTGCGTCGTTAGGGTGCGTCAGGGTGCGTCGTTAGGGTGCGTCAGGGTGCGTCGTTAGGGTTCGTCAGGGTGCGTTGTTAGGGTTCGTCAGGGTGCGTTGTTAGGGTTCGTCAGGGTGCGTCGTTAGGGTGCGTCAGGGTGCGTCGTTAGGGTTCGTCAGGGTGCGTTGTTAGGGTTCGTCAGGGTGCGTCGTTAGGGTGCGTCAGGGTGCGTCGTTAGGGTTCGTCAGGGTGCGTCGTTAGGGTGCGTCAGGGTGCGTCGTTAGGGTGCGTCAGGGTGCGTCGTTAGGGTTCGTCAGGGTGTGTTGTTAGGGTGCGTCAGGGTGCGTCGTTAGGGTGCGTCAGGGTGCGTCGTTAGGGTTCGTCAGGGTGCGTCGTTAGGGTGTGTCAGGGTGCGTCGCTAGGGTGCGTCGTTAGGGTTCGCCAGGGTGCGTCGTTAGGGTGCGTCAGGGTGCGTCGTTAGGGTTCGTCAGAGTGCGTCGTTAGGGTTCGTCAGAGTGCGTCGTTAGGGTGCGTCAGGGTGTGTCGTTAGGGTGCGTCAGGGTGCGTCGTTAGGGTTCGTCAGGGTGCGTTGTGTCGTCAGGGTGCGTTGTTAGGGTGCGTCAGGGTGCGTCGTTAGGGTGCGTCGTTAGGGTGCGTCAGGGTGCGTCGTTAGGGTGCGTCGTTAGGGTGCGTCAGGGTGCATCTTTAGGGTGCGTCAGGGTGCGTCGTTAGGGTGCGTCAGGGTGCGTTGTTAGGGTGCGTCAGGGTGCGTCAGGGTGCGTCAGGGTGCGTCCTGTCGTTAGGGTGCGTCGTTAGGGTGCGTCAGGGTGCGTCGTTAGGGTTCGTCAGGGTGCGTCCTGTCGTTAGGGTGCGTTGTTAGGGTGTGTCAGGGTGCGTCGTTAGGGTGCGTCAGGGTGCGTCCTGTCGTTAGGGTGCGTTGTTAGGGTGCGTCAGGGTGCGTCGTTAGGGTGGGTCAGGGTGCGTCCTGTCGTTAGGGTGCGTCGTTAGAGTTCGTCAGGGTGCGTCGTTAGGGTGCGTCAGGGTGCGTCGTTAGGGTGTGTCAGGGTGCGTCGTTAGGGTGCGTCGTTAGGGTGCGTCGTTAGGGTGCGTCAGGGTGCGTTGTTAGGGTTCGTCAGAGTGCGTCGTTAGGGTGCGTCAGGGTGCGTCGTTAGGGTGCGTCAGGGTGCGTCGTTAGGGTGCGTCAGGGTGCGTCGTTAGGGTGCGTCAGGGTGCGTCGTTAGGGTTCGTCAGGGTGCGTCGTTAGGGTGCGTCAGGGTGCGTCGTTAGGGTGCGTCAGGGTGCGTCGTTAGGGTGCGTCAGGGTGCGTCGTTAGGGTACGTCAGGGTGCGTCGTTAGGGTGCGTCAGGGTGCGTCGTTAGGGTTCGTCAGGGTGCGTCGTTAGGGTGCGTCAGGGTGCGTCGTTAGGGTGCGTCAGGGTGCGTCGTTAGGGTGCGTCAGGGTGCGTCGTTAGGGTTCGTCAGGGTGCGTCGTTAGGGTGCGTCAGGGTGCGTCGTTAGGGTGCGTCAGGGTGCGTCGTTAGGGTTCGTCAGGGTGCGTTGTTAGGGTTCGTCAGGGTGCGTCGTTAGGGTGCGTCAGGGTGCGTCGTTAGGGTTCGTCAGGGTGCGTCGTTAGGGTGCGTCAGGGTGCGTCGTTAGGGTGCGTCAGGGTGCGTCGTTAGGGTTCGTCAGTGTGTGTTGTTAGGGTGCGTCAGGGTGCGTCGTTAGGGTGCGTCAGGGTGCGTCGTTAGGGTTCGTCAGGGTGCGTCGTTAGGGTGTGTCAGGGTGCGTCGCTAGGGTGCGTCGTTAGGGTTCGCCAGGGTGCGTCGTTAGGGTGCGTCAGGGTGCGTCGTTAGGGTTCGTCAGGGTGCGTCGTTAGGGTTCGTCAGAGTGCGTCGTTAGGGTGCGTCAGGGTGTGTCGTTAGGGTGCGTCAGGGTGCGTCGTTAGGGTTCGTCAGGGTGCGTTGTGTCGTCAGGGTGCGTTGTTAGGGTGCGTCAGGGTGCGTCGTTAGGGTGCGTCGTTAGGGTGCGTCAGGGTGCGTCGTTAGGGTGCGTCGTTAGGGTGCGTCAGGGTGCATCTTTAGGGTGCGTCAGGGTGCGTCGTTAGGGTGCGTCAGGGTGCGTTGTGTCGTTAGGGTGCGTTGTTAGGGTGCGTCAGGGTGCGTCAGGGTGCGTCAGCGTGCGTCAGGGTGCGTCCTGTCGTTAGGGTGCGTTGTTAGGGTGCGTCAGGGTGCGTCGTTAGGGTGCGTCAGGGTGCGTCCTGTCGTTAGGGTGCGTCGTTAGGGTTCGTCAGGGTGTGTCGTTAGGGTGCGTCAGGGTGCGTCGTTAGGGTGCGTCAGGGTGCGTCGTTAGGGTTCGTCAGGGTGCGTCCTGTCGTTAGGGTGCGTTGTTAGGGTGCGTCAGGGTGCGTCGTTAGGGTGCGTTGTGTCGTCAGGGTGCGTTGTTAGGGTGTGTCAGGGTGCGTCGTTAGGGTGCGTCAGGGTGCGTCCTGTCGTTAGGGTGCGTTGTTAGGGTGCGTCAGGGTGCGTCGTTAGGGTGCGTCAGGGTGCGTCCTTTCGTTAGGGTGCGTCGTTAGAGTTCGTCAGGGTGCGTCGTTAGGGTGCGTCAGGGTGCGTCGTTAGGGTGTGTCAGGGTGCGTCGTTAGGGTACGATAGGGTGCGTCGTTAGGGTGCGTCAGGGTGCGTCCTGTCATTAGGGTGTGTTGTTAGGGTTCGTCAGGGTGCGTCGTTAGTGTGCGTCAGGGTGCGTCGTTAGGTTGTGTCAGGGTGCGTCGTTAGGGTGCGATAGGGTGCGTCGTTAGGGTGCGTCGTTAGGGTGAGATAGGGTGCGTCGTTAGGGTTCGTCAGGGTGCGTCGTTAGGGTGCGTCAGGGTGCGTCGTTAGGGTGCGTCAGGGTGCGTTGTTAGGGTTCGTCAGGGTGCGTTGTGTCGTCAGGGTGCGTTGTTAGGGTGCGTCAGGGTGCGTCGTTAGGGTGCGTCGTTAGGGTGCGTCAGGGTGCGTCGTTAGGGTGCGTCAGGGTGCGTCGTTAGGGTGCGTCAGGGTGCGTTGTGTCGTTAGGGTGCGTTGTTAGGGTGCGTCAGGGTGCGTCCTGTCGTTAGGGTGTGTTGTTAGGGTTCGTCAGGGTGCGTCGTTAGTGTGCGTCAGGGTGCGTCGTTAGGTTGTGTCAGGGTGCGTCGTTAGGGTGCGATAGGGTGCGTCGTTAGGGTGCGTCGTTAGGGTGAGATAGGGTGCGTCGTTAGGGTTCGTCAAGGTGCGTCGTTAGGGTGCGTCAGGGTGCGTCGTTAGGGTGCGTCAGGGTGCGTCGTTAGGGTTCGTCAGGGTGCGTTGTGTCGTCAGGGTGCGTTGTTAGGGTGCGTCAGGGTGCGTCGTTAGGGTGCGTCGTTAGGGTGCGTCAGGGTGCGTCTTAGGGTGCGTCAGGGTGCGTCGTTAGGGTGCGTCAGGGTGCGTTGTGTCGTTAGGGTGCGTTGTTAGGGTGCGTCAGGGTGCGTCAGGGTGCGTCAGGGTGCGTCCTGTCGTTAGGGTGCGTTGTTAGGGTGTGTCAGGGTGCGTCGTTAGGGTGCGTCAGGGTGCGTCCTGTCGTTAGGGTGCGTTGTTAGGGTGCGTCAGGGTGTGTCGTTAGGGTGCGTCAGGGTGTGTCCTGTCGTTAGGGTGCGTCGTTAGGGTTCGTCAGGGTGCGTCGTTAGGGTGCGTCAGGGTGCGTCGTTAGGGTGTGTCAGGGTGCGTCGTTAGGGTACGTTAGGGTGCGTTGTGCGCCGTTAGAGTTCGTCAGGGTGCGTCGTTAGGGTGCGTCAGGGTGCGTCGTTAGGGTGTGTCAGGGTGCGTCGTTAGGGTACGATAGGGTGCGTCGTTAGGGTGCGTCAGGGTGCGTCCTGTCGTTAGGGTGTGTTGTTAGGGTTCGTCAGGGTGCGTCGTTAGTGTGCGTCAGGGTGCGTCGTTAGGTTGTGTCAGGGTGCGTCGTTAGGGTGCGATAGGGTGCGTCGTTAGGGTGCGTCGTTAGGGTGAGATAGGGTGCGTCGTTAGGGTTCGTCAGGGTGCGTCGTTAGGGTGCGTCAGGGTGCGTCGTTAGGGTGCGTCAGGGTGCGTCGTTAGGGTTCGTCAGGGTGCGTTGTGTCGTCAGGGTGCGTTGTTTGGGTGTCGGTAGGGTGCGTCAGGGTGCGTCTTTAGGGTGCGTCAGGGTGCGTCGTTAGGGTGCGTCAGGGTGCGTTGTGTCGTTAGGGTGCGTTGTTAGGGTGCGTCAGGGTGCGTCCTGTCGTTAGGGTGCGTTGTTAGGGTTCGTCAGGGTGCGTCGTTAGTGTGCGTCAGGGTGCGTCGTTAGGGTGTGTCAGGGTGCGTCGTTAGGGTGCGATAGGGTGCGTCGTTAGGGTGCGTCGTTAGGGTGAGATAGGGTGCGTCGTTAGGGTTCGTCAGGGTGCGTCGTTAGGGTGCGTCAGGGTGCGTCGTTAGGGTGCGTCAGGGTGCGTCGTTAGGGTTCGTCAGGGTGCGTTGTGTCGTCAGGGTGCGTTGTTAGGGTGCGTCAGGGTGCGTCGTTAGGGTGCGTCGTTAGGGTGCGTCAGGGTGCGTCTTTAGGGTGCGTCAGGGTGCGTCGTTAGGGTGCGTCAGGGTGCGTTGTGTCGTTAGGGTGCGTTGTTAGGGTGCGTCAGGGTGCGTCAGGGTGCGTCAGGGTGCGTCCTGTCGTTAGGGTGCGTTGTTAGGGTGTGTCAGGGTGCGTCGTTAGGGTGCGTCAGGGTGCGTCCTGTCGTTAGGGTGCGTCGTTAGGGTGCGTCAGGGTGCGTCCTGTCGTTAGGGTGCGTTGTTAGGGTGCGTCAGGGTGCGTCGTTAGGGTGCGTCAGGGTGTGTCCTGTCGTTAGGGTGCGTCGTTAGGGTTCGTCAGGGTGCGTCGTTAGGGTGCGTCAGGGTGCGTCGTTAGGGTGTGTCAGGGTGCGTCGTTAGGGTGCGATACGGTGCGTCGTTAGGGTGCGTCAGGGTGCGTCCTGTCGTTAGGGTGCGTTGTTAGGGTTCGTCAGGGTGCGTCGTTAGTGTGCGTCAGGGTGCGTCGTTAGGGTGTGTCAGGGTGCGTCGTTAGGGTGCGATAGGGTGCGTTGTTAGGGTTCGTCAGGGTGCGTCGTTAGGGTGCGTCAGGGTGCGTCGTTAGGGTGCGTCAGGGTGCGTCGTTAGGGTTCGTCAGGGTCGTCAGGGTGCGTCTTTAGGGTGCGTCAGGGTGCGTCGTTAGGGTGCGTCAGGGTGCGTTGTGTCGTTAGGGTGCGTTGTTAGGGTGCGTCAGGGTGCGTCAGGGTGCGTCAGGGTGCGTCCTGTTGTTAGGGTGCGTTGTTAGGGTGCGTCAGGGTGCGTCGTTAGGGTGCGTCAGGGTGCGTCCTGTCGTTAGGGTGCGTCGTTAGGGTTCGTCAGGGTGTGTCGTTAGGGTGCGTCAGGGTGCGTCGTTAGGGTGCTTCAGGGTGCGTCGTTAGGGTTCGTCAGGGTGCGTTGTGTCGTCAGGGTGCGTTGTTAGGGTGTGTCAGGGTGCGTCGTTAGGGTGCGTCAGGGTGCGTCCTGTCGTTAGGGTGCGTTGTTAGGGTGCGTCAGGGTGCGTCGTTAGGGTGCGTCAGGGTGCGTCAGGGTGCGTCGTTAGGGTGCGTCAGGATGCGTCCTGTCGTTAGGGTGCGTCGTTAGGGTTCGTCAGGGTGCGTCGTTAGGGTGCGTCAGGGTGCGTCGTTAGGGTGCGATAGGGTGCGTCGTTAGGGTGCGTCAGGGTGTGTCCTGTCGTTAGGGTGCGTTGTTAGGGTTCGTCAGGGTGCGTCGTTAGTGTGCGTCAGGGTGCGTCGTTAGGGTGTGTCAGGGTGCGTCGTTAGGGTGCGATAGGGTGCGTCGTTAGGGTGCGTCGTTAGGGTGAGATAGGGTGCGTCGTTAGGGTTCGTCAGGGTGCGTCGTTAGGGTGCGTCAGGGTGCGTCGTTAGGGTGCGTCAGGGTGCGTCGTTAGGGTTCGTCAGGGTGCGTTATGTCGTCAGGGTGCGTTGTTAGGGTGCGTCAGGGTGCGTCGTTAGGGTTCGTCAGGGTGCGTCCTGTCGTTAGGGTGTGTTGTTAGGGTTCGTCAGGGTGCGTCGTTAGTGTGCGTCAGGGTGCGTCGTTAGGTTGTGTCAGGGTGCGTCGTTAGGGTGCGATAGGGTGCGTCGTTAGGGTGCGTCGTTAGGGTGAGATAGGGTGCGTCGTTAGGGTTCGTCAGGGTGCGTCGTTAGGGTGCGTCAGGGTGCGTCGTTAGGGTGCGTCAGGGTGCGTCGTTAGGGTTCGTCAGGGTGCGTTGTGTCGTCAGGGTGCGTTGTTAGGGTGCGTCAGGGTGCGTCGTTAGGGTGCGTCGTTAGGGTTCGTCAGGGTGCGTCGTTAGGGTGCGTCAGGGTGCGTCGTTAGGGTGCGTCAGGGTGCGTCGTTAGGGTTCGTCAGGGTGCGTTATGTCGTCAGGGTGCGTTGTTAGGGTGCGTCAGGGTGCGTCGTTAGGGTTCGTCAGGGTGCGTCCTGTCGTTAGGGTGTGTTGTTAGGGTTCGTCAGGGTGCGTCGTTAGTGTGCGTCAGGGTGCGTCGTTAGGTTGTGTCAGGGTGCGTCGTTAGGGTGCGATAGGGTGCGTCGTTAGGGTGCGTCGTTAGGGTGAGATAGGGTGCGTCGTTAGGGTTCGTCAGGGTGCGTCGTTAGGGTGCGTCAGGGTGCGTCGTTAGGGTGCGTCAGGGTGCGTCGTTAGGGTTCGTCAGGGTGCGTTGTGTCGTCAGGGTGCGTTGTTAGGGTGCGTCAGGGTGCGTCGTTAGGGTGCGTCGTTAGGGTGCGTCAGGGTGCGTCTTTAGGGTGCGTCAGGGTGCGTCGTTAGGGTGCGTCAGGGTGCGTTGTGTCGTTAGGGTGCGTTGTTAGGGTGCGTCAGGGTGCGTCCTGTCGTTAGGGTGTGTTGTTAGGGTTCGTCAGGGTGCGTCGTTAGTGTGCGTCAGGGTGCGTCGTTAGGTTGTGTCAGGGTGCGTCGTTAGGGTGCGATAGGGTGCGTCGTTAGGGTGCGTCGTTAGGGTGAGATAGGGTGCGTCGTTAGGGTTCGTCAGGGTGCGTCGTTAGGGTGCGTCAGGGTGCGTCGTTAGGGTGCGTCAGGGTGCGTCGTTAGGGTTCGTCAGGGTGCGTTGTGTCGTCAAGGTGCGTTGTTAGGGTGCGTCAGGGTGCGTCGTTAGGGTGCGTCGTTAGGGTGCGTCAGGGTGCGTCTTTAGGGTGCGTCAGGGTGCGTCGTTAGGGTGCGTCAGGGTGCGTTGTGTCGTTAGGGTGCGTTGTTAGGGTGCGTCAGGGTGCGTCAGGGTGCGTCAGGGTGCGTCCTGTCGTTAGGGTGCGTTGTTAGGGTGTGTCAGGGTGCGTCGTTAGGGTGCGTCAGGGTGCGTCCTGTCGTTAGGGTGCGTCGTTAGGGTGCGTCAGGGTGCGTCCTGTCGTTAGGGTGCGTTGTTAGGGTGCGTCAGGGTGCGTCGTTAGGGTGCGTCAGGGTGTGTCCTGTCGTTAGGGTGCGTCGTTAGGGTTCGTCAGGGTGCGTCGTTAGGGTGCGTCAGGGTGCGTCGTTAGGGTGTGTCAGGGTGCGTCGTTAGGGTGCGATACGGTGCGTCGTTAGGGTGCGTCAGGGTGCGTCCTGTCGTTAGGGTGCGTTGTTAGGGTTCGTCAGGGTGCGTCGTTAGTGTGCGTCAGGGTGCGTCGTTAGGGTGTGTCAGGGTGCGTCGTTAGGGTGCGATAGGGTGCGTCGTTAGGGTGAGATAGGGTGCGTTGTTAGGGTTCGTCAGGGTGCGTCGTTAGGGTGCGTCAGGGTGCGTCGTTAGGGTGCGTCAGGGTGCGTCGTTAGGGTTCGTCATTAGGGTGCGTCAGGGTGCGTCTTTAGGGTGCGTCAGGGTGCGTCGTTAGGGTGCGTCAGGGTGCGTTGTGTCGTTAGGGTGCGTTGTTAGGGTGCGTCAGGGTGCGTCAGGGTGCGTCAGGGTGCGTCCTGTTGTTAGGGTGCGTTGTTAGGGTGCGTCAGGGTGCGTCGTTAGGGTGCGTCAGGGTGCGTCCTGTCGTTAGGGTGCGTCGTTAGGGTTCGTCAGGGTGTGTCGTTAGGGTGCGTCAGGGTGCGTCGTTAGGGTGCGTCAGGGTGCGTCGTTAGGGTGCGATAGGGTGCGTTGTTAGGGTTCGTCAGGGTGCGTCGTTAGGGTGCGTCAGGGTGCGTCGTTAGGGTGCGTCAGGGTGCGTCGTTAGGGTTCGTCATTAGGGTGCGTCAGGGTGCGTCTTTAGGGTGCGTCAGGGTGCGTCGTTAGGGTGCGTCAGGGTGCGTTGTGTCGTTAGGGTGCGTTGTTAGGGTGCGTCAGGGTGCGTCAGGGTGCGTCAGGGTGCGTCCTGTTGTTAGGGTGCGTTGTTAGGGTGCGTCAGGGTGCGTCGTTAGGGTGCGTCAGGGTGCGTCCTGTCGTTAGGGTGCGTCGTTAGGGTTCGTCAGGGTGTGTCGTTAGGGTGCGTCAGGGTGCGTCGTTAGGGTGCTTCAGGGTGCGTCGTTAGGGTTCGTCAGGGTGCGTTGTGTCGTCAGGGTGCGTTGTTAGGGTGTGTCAGGGTGCGTCGTTAGGGTGCGTCAGGGTGCGTCCTGTCGTTAGGGTGCGTTGTTAGGGTGCGTCAGGGTGCGTCGTTAGGGTGCGTCAGGGTGCGTCAGGGTGCGTCGTTAGGGTGCGTCAGGATGCGTCCTGTCGTTAGGGTGCGTCGTTAGGGTTCGTCAGGGTGCGTCGTTAGGGTGCGTCAGGGTGCGTCGTTAGGGTGCGATAGGGTGCGTCGTTAGGGTGCGTCAGGGTGTGTCCTGTCGTTAGGGTGCGTTGTTAGGGTTCGTCAGGGTGCGTCGTTAGTGTGCGTCAGGGTGCGTCGTTAGGGTGTGTCAGGGTGCGTCGTTAGGGTGCGATAGGGTGCGTCGTTAGGGTGCGTCGTTAGGGTGAGATAGGGTGCGTCGTTAGGGTTCGTCAGGGTGCGTCGTTAGGGTGCGTCAGGGTGCGTCGTTAGGGTGCGTCAGGGTGCGTCGTTAGGGTTCGTCAGGGTGCGTTATGTCGTCAGGGTGCGTTGTTAGGGTGCGTCAGGGTGCGTCGTTAGGGTTCGTCAGGGTGCGTCCTGTCGTTAGGGTGTGTTGTTAGGGTTCGTCAGGGTGCGTCGTTAGTGTGCGTCAGGGTGCGTCGTTAGGTTGTGTCAGGGTGCGTCGTTAGGGTGCGATAGGGTGCGTCGTTAGGGTGCGTCGTTAGGGTGAGATAGGGTGCGTCGTTAGGGTTCGTCAGGGTGCGTCGTTAGGGTGCGTCAGGGTGCGTCGTTAGGGTGCGTCAGGGTGCGTCGTTAGGGTTCGTCAGGGTGCGTTGTGTCGTCAGGGTGCGTTGTTAGGGTGCGTCAGGGTGCGTCGTTAGGGTGCGTCGTTAGGGTTCGTCAGGGTGCGTCGTTAGGGTGCGTCAGGGTGCGTCGTTAGGGTGCGTCAGGGTGCGTCGTTAGGGTTCGTCAGGGTGCGTTATGTCGTCAGGGTGCGTTGTTAGGGTGCGTCAGGGTGCGTCGTTAGGGTTCGTCAGGGTGCGTCCTGTCGTTAGGGTGTGTTGTTAGGGTTCGTCAGGGTGCGTCGTTAGTGTGCGTCAGGGTGCGTCGTTAGGTTGTGTCAGGGTGCGTCGTTAGGGTGCGATAGGGTGCGTCGTTAGGGTGCGTCGTTAGGGTGAGATAGGGTGCGTCGTTAGGGTTCGTCAGGGTGCGTCGTTAGGGTGCGTCAGGGTGCGTCGTTAGGGTGCGTCAGGGTGCGTCGTTAGGGTTCGTCAGGGTGCGTTGTGTCGTCAGGGTGCGTTGTTAGGGTGCGTCAGGGTGCGTCGTTAGGGTGCGTCGTTAGGGTGCGTCAGGGTGCGTCTTTAGGGTGCGTCAGGGTGCGTCGTTAGGGTGCGTCAGGGTGCGTTGTGTCGTTAGGGTGCGTTGTTAGGGTGCGTCAGGGTGCGTCCTGTCGTTAGGGTGTGTTGTTAGGGTTCGTCAGGGTGCGTCGTTAGTGTGCGTCAGGGTGCGTCGTTAGGTTGTGTCAGGGTGCGTCGTTAGGGTGCGATAGGGTGCGTCGTTAGGGTGCGTCGTTAGGGTGAGATAGGGTGCGTCGTTAGGGTTCGTCAGGGTGCGTCGTTAGGGTGCGTCAGGGTGCGTCGTTAGGGTGCGTCAGGGTGCGTCGTTAGGGTTCGTCAGGGTGCGTTGTGTCGTCAAGGTGCGTTGTTAGGGTGCGTCAGGGTGCGTCGTTAGGGTGCGTCAGGGTGCGTCTTTAGGGTGCGTCAGGGTGCGTCGTTAGGGTGCGTCAGGGTGCGTTGTGTCGTTAGGGTGCGTTGTTAGGGTGCGTCAGGGTGCGTCAGGGTGCGTCAGGGTGCGTCCTGTCGTTAGGGTGCGTTGTTAGGGTGTGTCAGGGTGCGTCGTTAGGGTGCGTCAGGGTGCGTCCTGTCGTTAGGGTGCGTCGTTAGGGTGCGTCAGGGTGCGTCCTGTCGTTAGGGTGCGTTGTTAGGGTGCGTCAGGGTGCGTCGTTAGGGTGCGTCAGGGTGTGTCCTGTCGTTAGGGTGCGTCGTTAGGGTTCGTCAGGGTGCGTCGTTAGGGTGCGTCAGGGTGCGTCGTTAGGGTGTGTCAGGGTGCGTCGTTAGGGTGCGATACGGTGCGTCGTTAGGGTGCGTCAGGGTGCGTCCTGTCGTTAGGGTGCGTTGTTAGGGTTCGTCAGGGTGCGTCGTTAGTGTGCGTCAGGGTGCGTCGTTAGGGTGTGTCAGGGTGCGTCGTTAGGGTGCGATAGGGTGCGTCGTTAGGGTGAGATAGGGTGCGTTGTTAGGGTTCGTCAGGGTGCGTCGTTAGGGTGCGTCAGGGTGCGTCGTTAGGGTGCGTCAGGGTGCGTCGTTAGGGTTCGTCATTAGGGTGCGTCAGGGTGCGTCTTTAGGGTGCGTCAGGGTGCGTCGTTAGGGTGCGTCAGGGTGCGTTGTGTCGTTAGGGTGCGTTGTTAGGGTGCGTCAGGGTGCGTCAGGGTGCGTCAGGGTGCGTCCTGTTGTTAGGGTGCGTTGTTAGGGTGCGTCAGGGTGCGTCGTTAGGGTGCGTCAGGGTGCGTCCTGTCGTTAGGGTGCGTCGTTAGGGTTCGTCAGGGTGTGTCGTTAGGGTGCGTCAGGGTGCGTCGTTAGGGTGCTTCAGGGTGCGTCGTTAGGGTTCGTCAGGGTGCGTTGTGTCGTCAGGGTGCGTTGTTAGGGTGTGTCAGGGTGCGTCGTTAGGGTGCGTCAGGGTGCGTCCTGTCGTTAGGGTGCGTTGTTAGGGTGCGTCAGGGTGCGTCGTCAGGGTGCGTAGGGTGCGTCAGGGTGCGTCGTTACGGTGCGTCAGGATGCGTGCGTCGTTAGGGTGCGTCGTTAGGGTTCGTCAGGGTGCGTCGTTAGGGTGCGTCAGGGTGCGTCGTTAGGGTGTGTCAGGGTGCGTCGTTAGGGTGCGATAGGGTGCGTCGTTAGGGTGCGTCAGGGTGCGTCCTGTCGTTAGGGTGCGTTGTTAGGGTTCGTCAGGGTGCGTCGTTAGTGTGCGTCAGGGTGCGTCGTTAGGGTGTGTCAGGGTGCGTCGTTAGGGTGCGATAGGGTGCGTCGTTAGGGTGCGTCGTTAGGGTGAGATAGGGTGCGTCGTTAGGGTTCGTCAGGGTGCGTCGTTAGGGTGCGTCAGGGTGCGTCGTTAGGGTGCGTCAGGGTGCGTCGTTAGGGTTCGTCAGGGTGCGTTATGTCGTCAGGGTGCGTTGTTAGGGTGCGTCAGGGTGCGTCGTTAGGGTTCGTCAGGGTGCGTCAGGGTGCGTCGTTAGGGTGCGTCAGGGTGCGTCCTGTCGTTAGGGTGCGTCGTTAGGGTTCGTCAGGGTGCGTCGTTAGGGTGCGTCAGGGTGCGTCGTTAGGGTGTGTCAGGGTGCGTCGTTAGGGTGCGATAGGGTGCGTCGTTAAGGTGCGTCAGGGTGCGTCGTTAGGGTGCGTCAGGGTGCGTCGTTAGGGTGCGTCAGGGTGCGTCGTTAGGGTGCGTCAGGGTGCGTCGTTAGGGTTCGTCAGGGTGCGTTATGTCGTCAGGGTGCGTTGTTAGGGTGCGTCAGGGTGCGTCGTTAGGGTTCGTCAGGGTGCGTCAGGGTGCGTCGTTAGGGTGCGTCAGGGTGCGTCCTGTCGTTAGGGTGCGTCGTTAGGGTTCGTCAGGGTGCGTCGTTAGGGTGCGTCAGGGTGCGTCGTTAGGGTGTGTCAGGGTGCGTCGTTAGGGTGCGATAGGGTGCGTCGTTAAGGTGCGTCAGGGTGCGTCGTTAGGGTTCGTCAGGGTGCGTCGTTAGGGTGCGTCGTTAGGGTGCGTCAGGGTGCGTCGTTAGGGTGCGATAGGGTGCGTCGTTAGGGTGCGTCGTTAGGGTGAGATAGGGTGCGTCGTTAGGGTTCGTCAGGGTGCGTCGTTAGGGTGCGTCAGGGTGCGTCGTTAGGGTGCGTCAGGGTGCGTCGTTAGGGTTCGTCAGGGTGCGTTGTGTCGTCAGGGTGCGTTGTTAGGGTGCGTCAGGGTGCGTCGTTAGGGTTCGTCAGGGTGCGTCGTTAGGGTGCGTCAGGGTGCGTCGTTAGGGTGCGTCAGGGTGCGTCGTTAGGGTTCGTCAGGGTGCGTCGTTAGGGTGCGTCAGGGTGCGTTGTTAGGGTGCGTCAGGGTGCGTCGTTAGGGTTCGTCAGGGTGCGTCGTTAGGGTGCGTCAGGGTGCGTCGTTAGGGTGCGTCAGGGTGCGTCGTTAGGGTGCGTCAGGGTGCGTCGTTAGGGTGCGTCAGGGTGCGTCGTTAGGGTTCGTCAGGGTGCGTCGTTAGGGTGCGTCAGGGTGCGTCGTTAGGGTGCGTCAGGGTGCGTCGTTAGGGTGCGTCAGGTTGCGTCGTTGGGGTTCGTCAGGGTGCGTTGTGTCGTCAGGGTGCGTTGTTAGGGTGTGTCAGGGTGCGTCGTTAGGGTGCGTCAGGGTGCGTCGTTAGGGTTCGTCAGGGTGCGTCGTTAGGGTGTGTCAGGGTGCGTCGTTAGGGTGCGTCGTTAGGGTGCGTCGTTAGGGTGCGTCAGGGTGCGTCGTTAGGGTTCGTCAGGATGCGTCGTTAGGGTGCGTCAGGGTGCGTCGTTAGGGTGCGTCAGGGTGCGTCGTTAGGGTGCGTCAGGGTGCGTCGTTAGGGTTCGTCAGGGTGCGTCGTTAGGGTGCGTCAGGGTGCGTCGTTAGGGTGCGTCAGGGTGCGTCGTTAGGGTGCGTCAGGGTGCGTCGTTAGGGTTCGTCAGGGTGCGTCGTTAGGGTGCGCCAGGGTGCGTCGTTAGGGTGCGTCAGGGTGCGTCGTTAGGGTTCGTCAGGGTGCGTCGTTAGGGTGCGTCAGGGTGCGTCGTTAGGGTGCGTCAGGGTGCGTCGTTAGGGTGCGTCAGGGTGCGTCGTTAGGGTGCGTCAGGGTGCGTCGTTAGGGTTCGTCAGGGTGCGTCGTTAGGTTGCGTCAGGGTGCGTCGTTAGGGTGCGTCAGGGTGCGTCGTTAGGGTTCGTCAGGGTGCGTCAGGGTGCGTCGTTAGGGTGCGTCAGGGTGCGTCGTTAGGGTTCGTCAGGGTGCGTCGTTAGGGTTCGTCAGGGTGCGTTGTTAGGGTGCGTCAGGGTGCGTTGTTAGGGTGCGTCAGGGTGCGTCGTTAGGGTGCTTCAGGGTGCGTTGTGTCGTTAGGGTGCGTCGTTAGGGTGCGATAGGGTGCGTCGTTAGGGTGCGTCAGGGTTCGTCGTTAGGGTTCGTCAGGGTGCGTCGTTAGGGTGCGTCAGGGTGCGTTGTTAGGGTGCGTCAGGGTGCGTCGTTAGGGTTCGTCAGGGTGCGTTGTGTCGTCAGGGTGCGTTGTTAGGGTGTGTCAGGGTGCGTCGTTAGGGTGCGTCAGGGTGCGTCCTGTTGTTAGGGTGCGTTGTTAGGGTGCGTCAGGGTGCGTCGTTAGGGTGTTTCAGGGTGCGTCGTTAGGGTGCGATAGGGTGCGTCGTTAGGGTGCGTCGTTAGGGTGCGATAGGGTGCGTCGTTAGGGTTCGTCAGGGTGCCTCGTTAGGGTGCGTCAGGGTGCGTCGTTAGGGTGCGTCAGGGTGCGTCGTTAGGGTGCGTCAGGGTTCGTCGTTAGGGTTCGTCAGGGTGCGTCGTTAGGGTGCGTCAAGGTGCGTCGTTAGGGTGCGTCAGGGTGCGTCGTTAGGGTTCGTCAGGGTGCGTTGTGTCGTCAGGGTGCGTTGTTAGGGTGCGTCAGGGTGCGTCGTTAGGGTTCGTCAGGGTGCGTCGTTAGGGTTCGTCAGGGTGCGTCGTTAGGGTGTGTCAGGGTGCGTCGTTAGGATGCGTCAGGGTGCGTCGTTAGGGTGCGTCAGGGTGCGTTGTGTCGTTAGGGTGCGTTGTTAGGGTGCGTCAGGGTGCGTCAGGGTGCGTCCTGTCGTTAGGGTGCGTTGTTAGGGTGCGTCAGGGTGCGTCGTTAGGGTGCGTCAGGGTGCGTCCTGTCGTTAGGGTGCGTCGTTAGGGTTCGTCAGAGTGCGTCGTTAGGGTGCGTCAGGGTGCGTCAGGGTGCGTCGTTAGGGTGCGTCAGGGTGCGTTGTGTCGTCAGGGTGCGTTGTTAGGGTGTGTCAGGGTGCGTCGTTAGGGTGCGTCAGGGTGCGTCCTTTCGTTAGGGTGCGTTGTTAGGGTGCGATAGGGTGCGTCTATAGGGTGCGTCGTTAGGGTGCGATAGGGTGCGTCGTTAGGGTTCGTCAGGGTGCCTCGTTAGGTTGCGTCAGGGTGCGTCGTTAGGGTGCGTCAGGGTGCGTCGTTAGGGTGCGTCAGGGTTCGTCGTTAGGGTTCGTCAGGGTGCGTCGTTAGGGTGCGTCAGGGTGCGTCGTTAGGGTGCGTCAGGGTGCGTCGTTATGGTTCGTCAGGGTGCGTTGTGTCGTCAGGGTGCGTTGTTAGGGTGCGTCAGGGTGCGTCGTTAGGGTTCGTCAGGGTGCGTCGTTAGGGTTCGTCAGGGTGCGTCGTTAGGGTGTGTCAGGGTGCGTCATTAGGGTGCGTCAGGGTGCGTCGTTAGGGTGCGTCAGGGTGCGTCGTTAGGGTGCGTCAGGGTGCGTCGTTAGGGTTCGTCAGGGTGCGTTGTGTCGTCAGGGTGCGTTGTTAGGGTGTGTCAGGGTGCGTCGTTAGGGTGCGTCAGGGTGCGTCCTGTTGTTAGGGTGCGTTGTTAGGGTGCGTCAGGGTGCGTCGTTAGGGTGCGTCAGGGTGCGTCCTGTCGTTAGGGTGCGTCGTTAGGGTTCGTCAGGGTGCGTCGTTAGGGTGTGTCAGGGTGCGTCGTTAGGGTGTTTCAGGGTGCGTCGTTAGGGTGCGTCAGGGTGCGTCGTTAGGGTGCGTCAGGGTGCGTCGTTAGGGTTCGTCAGGGTGCCTCGTTAGGGTGCGTCAGGGTGCGTCGTTAGGGTGCGTCAGGGTGCGTCGTTAGGGTGCGTCAGGGTTCGTCGTTAGGGTTCGTCAGGGTGCGTCGTTAGGGTGCGTCAGGGTGCGTCGTTAGGGTGCGTCAGGGTGCGTCGTTAGGGTTCGTCAGGGTGCGTTGTGTCGTCAGGGTGCGTTGTTAGGGTGCGTCAGGGTGCGTCGTTAGGGTGCGTCAGGGTGCGTCGTTAGAGTTCGTCAGGGTGCGTCGTTAGGGTGCGTCAGGGTGCGTCGTTAGGGTGCGTCAGGGTGCGTCGTTAGGGTGCGTCAGGGTGCGTTGTGTCGTTAGGGTGCGTTGTTAGGGTGCGTCAGGGTGCGTCAGGGTGCGTCCTGTCGTTAGGGTGCGTTGTTAGGGTGCGTCAGGGTGCGTCGTTAGGGTGCGTCAGGGTGCGTCCTGTCGTTAGGGTGCGTCGTTAGGGTTCGTCAGGGTGCGTCGTTAGGGTGCGTCAGGGTGCGTCAGGGTGCGTCGTTAGGGTGCGTCAGGGTGCGTTGTGTCGTCAGGGTGCGTTGTTAGGGTGCGTCAGGGTGCGTCGTTAGGGTGCGTCAGGGTGTCCTGTCGTTAGGGTGCGTTGTTAGGGTGCGTCAGGGTGCCTCGTTAGGTTGCGTCAGGGTGCGTCGTTAGGGTTCGTCAGGGTGCGTCGTTAGGGTGCGTCAGGGAGCATCGTTAGGGTTCGTCAGGGTGCGTCGTTAGGTTGCGTCAGGGTGCGTCGTTAGGGTGCGTCAGGGTGCGTCGTTAGGGTTCGTCAGGGTGCGTTGTGTCGTCAGGGTGCGTCGTTAGGGTGCGTCAGGGTGCGTCGTTAGGGTTCGTCAGGGTGCGTCGTTAGGGTTCGTCAGGGTGCGTCGTTAGGGTGCGTCAGGGTGCGTTGTTAGGGTGCGTCGTTAGGGTTCGTCAGGGTGTGTCGTTAGGGTGCGTCAGGGTGCGTCGTTAGGGTGCGGTAGGGTGCGTCGTTAGGGTTCGTCAGGGTGCGTTGTGTCGTCAGGGTGCGTTGTTAGGGTGCGTCAGGGTGCGTCGTTAGGGTGCGTCGTTAGGGTGCGTCAGGGTGCGTCGTTAGGGTGCGTCAGGGTGCGTCGTTAGGGTGCGTCAGGGTGCGTTGTGTCGTTAGGGTGCGTTGTTAGGGTGCGTCAGGGTGCGTCAGGGTGCGTCAGGGTGCGTTCTGTTGTTAGGGTGCGTTGTTAGGGTGCGTCAGGGTGCGTCGTTAGGGTGCGTCAGGGTGCGTCCTGTCGTTAGGGTGCGTCGTTAGGGTTCGTCAGGGTGTGTCGTTAGGGTGCGTCAGGGTGCGTCGTTAGGGTGCGTCAGGGTGCGTCGTTAGGGTTCGTCAGGGTGCGTTGTGTCGTCAGGGTGCGTCGTTAGGGTGCGTCAGGGTGCGTCCTGTCGTTAGGGTGCGTTGTTAGGGTGCGTCAGGGTGCTGTTAGGGTGCGTCAGGGTGCGTCGTTAGGGTGTGTCAGGGTGCGTCGTTAGGGTGCGTCAGGGTGCGTCGTTAGGGTTCGTCAGGGTGCGTTGTGTCGTCAGGGTGCGTTGTTAGGGTGTGTCAGGGTGCGTCGTTAGGGTGCGTCAGGGTGCGTCCTGTCGTTAGGGTGCGTCGTTACGGTGCGTCAGGGTGCGTCGTTAGGGTTCGTCAGGGTGCGTTGTGTCGTCAGGGTGCGTTGTTAGGGTTCGTCAGGGCGCGTCGTTAGGGTTCGTCAGGGTGCGTCGTTAGGGTGCGTCAGGGTGCGTCCTGTCGTTAGGGTGCGTCGTTAGGGTTCGTCAGGGTGCAGCGTTAGGGTGCGTCAGGGTGCGTCGTTAGGGTGCGTCAGGGTGCGTCGTTAGGGTTCGTCAGGGTGCGTTGTGTCGTCAGGGTGCGTCGTTAGGGTTCGTCAGGGTGCGTTGTGTCGTCAGGGTGCGTCGTTAGGGTGCGTCAGGGTGCGTCCTGTCGTTAGGGTGCGTTGTTAGGGTGCGTCAGGGTGCTGTTAGGGTGCGTCAGGGTGCGTCGTTAGGGTGTGTCAGGGTGCGTCGTTAGGGTGCGTCAGGGTGCGTCGTTAGGGTTCGTCAGGGTGCGTTGTGTCGTCAGGGTGCGTTGTTAGGGTGTGTCAGGGTGCGTCGTTAGGGTGCGTCAGGGTGCGTCCTGTCGTTAGGGTGCGTCGTTACGGTGCGTCAGGGTGCGTCGTTAGGGTTCGTCAGGGTGCGTTGTGTCGTCAGGGTGCGTTGTTAGGGTTCGTCAGGGCGCGTCGTTAGGGTTCGTCAGGGTGCGTCGTTAGGGTGCGTCAGGGTGCGTCCTGTCGTTAGGGTGCGTCGTTAGGGTTCGTCAGGGTGCAGCGTTAGGGTGCGTCAGGGTGCGTCGTTAGGGTGCGTCAGGGTGCGTCGTTAGGGTTCGTCAGGGTGCGTTGTGTCGTCAGGGTGCGTTGTTAAGGTGTGTCAGGGTGCGTCGTTAGGGTGCGATAGGGTGCGTCGTTAGGGTTCGTCAGGGTGCGTTGTGTCGTCAGGGTGCGTTGTTAGGGTGCGTCAGGGTTCGTCGTTAGGGTTCGTCAGGGTGCGTCGTTAGGGTGCGTCAGGGTGCGTCGTTAGGGTGCGTCAGGGTGCGTCGTTAGGGTGCGTCAGGGTGCGTCCTGTTGTTAGGGTGCGTTGTTAGGGTGCGTCAGGGTGCGTCGTTAGGGTGTTTCAGGGTGCGTCGTTAGGGTGCGATAGGGTGCGTCGTTAGGGTGCGTCGTTAGGGTGCGATAGGGTGCGTCGTTAGGGTTCGTCAGGGTGCCTCGTTAGGGTGCGTCAGGGTGCGTCGTTAGGGTGCGTCAGGGTGCGTCGTTAGGGTGCGTCAGGGTGCGTCGTTAGGGTGTGTCAGGGTGCGTCATTAGGATGCGTCAGGGTGCGTCGTTAGGGTGCGTCAGGGTGCGTTGTGTCGTTAGGGTGCGTTGTTAGGGTGCGTCAGGGTGCGTCAGGGTGCGTCCTGTCGTTAGGGTGCGTTGTTAGGGTGCGTCAGGGTGCGTCGTTAGGGTGCGTCAGGGTGCGTCCTGTCGTTAGGGTGCGTCGTTAGGGTTCGTCAGAGTGCGTCGTTAGGGTGCGTCAGGGTGCGTCAGGGTGCGTCGTTAGGGTGCGTCAGGGTGCGTTGTGTCGTCAGGGTGCGTTGTTAGGGTGTGTCAGGGTGCGTCGTTAGGGTGCGTCAGGGTGCGTCCTGTCGTTAGGGTGCGTTGTTAGGGTGCGATAGGGTGCGTCGTTAGGGTGCGTCGTTAGGGTGCGATAGGGTGCGTCGTTAGGGTTCGTCAGGGTGCCTCGTTAGGTTGCGTCAGGGTGCGTCGTTAGGGTGCGTCAGGGTGCGTCGTTAGGGTGCGTCAGGGTTCGTCGTTAGGGTTCGTCAGGGTGCGTCGTTAGGGTGCGTCAGGGTGCGTCGTTAGGGTGCGTCAGGGTGCGTCGTTATGGTTCGTCAGGGTGCGTTGTGTCGTCAGGGTGCGTTGTTAGGGTGCGTCAGGGTGCGTCGTTAGGGTTCGTCAGGGTGCGTCGTTAGAGTTCGTCAGGGTGCGTCGTTAGGGTGCGTCAGGGTGCGTCATTAGGGTGCGTCAGGGTGCGTCGTTAGGGTGCGTCAGGGTGCGTTGTGTCGTTAGGGTGCGTTGTTAGGGTGCGTCAGGGTGCGTCAGGGTGCGTCCTGTCGTTAGGGTGCGTTGTTAGGGTGCGTCAGGGTGCGTCGTTAGGGTGCGTCAGGGTGCGTCCTGTCGTTAGGGTGCGTCGTTAGGGTGCGTCAGGGTGCGTCGTTAGGGTGCGTCAGGGTGCGTCAGGGTGCGTCGTTAGGGTTCGTCAGGGTGCGTTGTGTCGTCAGGTTGCGTTGTTAGGGTGCGTCAGGGTGCGTCGTTAGGGTGCGTCAGGGTGCGTCCTGTCGTTAGGGTGCGTTGTTAGGGTGCGTCAGGGTGCGTCGTTAGGGTGCGTCAGGGTGCGTCGTTAGGGTTCGTCAGGGTGCGTCGTTAGGGTGCGTCAGGGAGCATCGTTAGGGTTCGTCAGGGTGCGTCGTTAGGTTGCGTCAGGGTGCGTCGTTAGGGTGCGTCAGGGTGCGTCGTTAGGGTTCGTCAGGGTGCGTTGTGTCGTCAGGGTGCGTCGTTAGGGTGCGTCAGGGTGCGTCGTTAGGGTTCGTCAGGGTGCGTCGTTAGGGTTCGTCAGGGTGCGTCGTTAGGGTGCGTCAGGGTGCGTTGTTAGGGTGCGTCAGGGTGCGTCGTTAGGGTGCTTCAGGGTGCGTTGTGTCGTTAGGGTGCGTCGTTAGGGTGCGGTAGGGTGCGTCGTTAGGGTTCGTCAGGGTGCGTTGTGTCGTCAGGGTGCGTTGTTAGGGTGCGTCAGGGTGCGTCGTTAGGGTGCGTCGTTAGGGTGCGTCAGGGTGCGTCTTTAGGGTGCGTCAGGGTGCGTCGTTAGGGTGCGTCAGGGTGCGTTGTGTCGTTAGGGTGCGTTGTTAGGGTGCGTCAGGGTGCGTCAGGGTGCGTCAGGGTGCGTTCTGTTGTTAGGGTGCGTTGTTAGGGTGCGTCAGGGTGCGTCGTTAGGGTGCGTCAGGGTGCGTCCTGTCGTTAGGGTGCGTCGTTAGGGTTCGTCAGGGTGTGTCGTTAGGGTGCGTCAGGGTGCGTCGTTAGGGTGCGTCAGGGTGCGTCGTTAGGGTTCGTCAGGGTGCGTTGTGTCGTCAGGGTGCGTTGTTAGGGTGTGTCAGGGTGCGTCGTTAGGGTGCGTCAGGGTGCGTCCTGTCGTTAGGGTGCGTTGTTAGGGTGCGTCAGGGTGCTGTTAGGGTGCGTCAGGGTGCGTCGTTAGGGTGTGTCAGGGTGCGTCGTTAGGGTGCGTCAGGGTGCGTCGTTAGGGTTCGTCAGGGTGCGTTGTGTCGTCAGGGTGCGTTGTTAGGGTGTGTCAGGGTGCGTCGTTAGGGTGCGTCAGGGTGCGTCCTGTCGTTAGGGTGCGTCGTTACGGTGCGTCAGGGTGCGTCGTTAGGGTTCCTCAGGGTGCGTTGTGTCGTCAGGGTGCGTTGTTAGGGTTCGTCAGGGCGCGTCGTTAGGGTTCGTCAGGGTGCGTCGTTAGGGTGCGTCAGGGTGCGTCCTGTCGTTAGGGTGCGTCGTTAGGGTTCGTCAGGGTGCAGCGTTAGGGTGTGTCGTGGAAAATCATTTTCAAATACAACGCTTACCAGAACTTTTAAAATCAAACATGCTCTTTATTACAACTGTACAGCCCACTGGCATGTCCCCGCGGAACACACCCCGCGGAACACACCCCGCGGAACACACACCGCGGAACACCCCCCTTTCCCAGAGCCTTAGCTCCTATATTTATACACACATAGCACTATGTCCATCCCTTATGCAAATGAAGTCTCCCTTCTCAAGTCATTCGCCACCACTATCCTCTAGTTCAAGCTTCCCGCTTGTTCACGCCCAATAACGCCCACATCTGCTCTCAGCTAGACTACAATGGTGGCCGGACCCTCCATCCTAGTGTGTCAGCATAATGTGTCAATGTACTCTTTGTTTTGTTTGCCTTTATTGGAATCAGCAGATTCAGCCCTATAGGCCTTCTTTTTAGAAGCAGCTGACTATGGATCCCTCTATCTTTAGTGTGTCAGCATAATGTGTCAATGTACTCTTTGTTTTGTTTGCCTTTATTGGAATCAGCAGATTCTGTCTTATACGCCTTCTTTTTAGAAGGAGCTGACTATGGGTCCTTTTTATCATTAGTGTGTCAGGTCAGCAGACCATGTGTCTCCCCCTTTCATTAATGTGTCCAATTGTCTTAGGCATATTTCTCTGGTATGTGTCTTATTGGAATTGTCAGACTATATGTCTCTTCTACCATTAGCATCCAGTTGCCTTATGTTACTACTACAATCCCCCCTCTGGGGCTATTTAGCCACATAAATGATACAAATAAGACTTTGGGATAGTAAAAGAAAATACCTATGATAAACAAGAAAATACAAAAAATAAAAACAAAGTGAAGCATATAAACCAACTAGACCAAACATCTCCAATGTGAAATAGGAGTAAAAGATCTAATCAGAAACATAAAAAAACAAAAACTAACTAGACCAAACATCTCCAATTGTCATAAGAGTAATAGATCAAATTTGGTATGAAAAATATAAGGATAAAATATTACATATTTGATGAAGCATGAGATATATCTAATTCTGTTGCTTTTTCAATGTTCTTATCTTGAGGTAGATCATTAGAGTTTATCAGAAAGTTTCAAATATCAGTAAAAACTCTCCTGACTGATGTCTCAGGTTGCTTTGTTGGCACGGTGGTCTGCTTGGTAAGGGCAGTCGATGTCATCTAGTGGTAGCTACTGTGGTCGTCACAGCAGCCGCCACCCTTGTTGTTGTCACAGGTTCTTCCTGTTCAGGTGCAGGGGTAGGTCTTCACCTTCCACTGGTTCAATCTTGTTCATGATGAGCACCTACTCGTCTTTTTCTTTGATTCATGTCAGGTCACATCCTTTCGGGTCCCAAACGACTTCTCCCTTTGTTTGGTGATGTGTCCATCCACAGAGTGCAATCTCCGATAAGGGTTTGATCCTTATGATTGAGATAGACTTCAGTTCTCCTGCTTCTGTTATACATTGAGGTGGAACATAGATTCTAACCTTGTCAGTCTTTTTGGATTGTTCGGCTGATTCCATTCTTCTCTTCCTGCTCCCACCATACATCTTGATTGTGCATTAGTCTGTTGTTTCTATACTAGCATTCACTGTTGCTTCTATTATGTCAATGTCATTATTCTTTTGTTGTTCTAACATCAATTGTCTGTAAAGGAGGCCATTCAAAAGTTTAAAAGTCAATTGTGGGGTAATCCCCATTTTCTTCAGCTTGCGGGACTTTTCCTCCTCTTTCTTCACCTGAAGCTCCCTCCTCAGGCCGGACTTAGCTTCCATCTGGAAAGGTTTCAATTTTAGGAAAGAAACGTTCTTATTCTGTTCCTTGTGAGGCCTCTCCTCCTCTTCTGGGTGCATTAGTCGGTGCACGTGTCATATTTTGGCTTTCACTTGATTTACTGTTTTCTTGGCTCCTCCCTGGCATCTCAATCGTTTCCGCTGCTCCTGCTCCCTCCAGGCTCCCTCCTGGTGAATCAGCATCCTCAGTGTCCTCATCTCTATGTGGTTGTATCCTTCTCTCTGTTGGGACTCAGCTGCAGTGGTTCAGATGGTACCACGTCTGGCTTCTTTTCACTTGGACGGCCGTTCTTGTTGCTTTGGCCACCTCATAGGGTCCATCTCTCCTCGGTTGATCCCACTTCCTCCGGATCCCTCCAACGTGGACTAGATCTCCTGGTACCACTGAGAGAGGTCCTTCTGGTCCCCTTGGATCATCAGACACAGAACCTCTCATCCTGGTTCAGGTTTCTGCCTACTTTCTGTGAAGCATTCATACTTAGAGACTTATGGCCTCTGTTCTAAGATTGCACCATACATCCTCTTACTTCCATCACTCATCACACAACAAACAGACATTCCAGCTGAAGCTGGCGAACCCCTCTCCTTCTGGTTTCCTAAACATAAGACTTGGAAAACAACAGACAAAACATAACAGCATTGACAATGTTATGTGTTATGCATAAATATATTCATGCAAACTGAAATCTGAGACCATGACAATTCCCACTCTCTCTTTACCTGACTCTATGCCTCCAGGATACTTTTCTGCTGGACTCCACAAAAATAAAAGCCCTAAAAAGCTTCCTCATGCTTCCACCCAGTCTTCCCCTTTCGGCCACAGGTTCTGAGAGGTGTTCCCAAATCATGTCATTTTTACTTAGTTTCCCATCTACTCCATTTCAACTGATAATCATGTGCATAACCTACAATTAACATTCTCTCTTCTTGAATTAATTCAACACTGTATATGCTTTCATATCAATCCCTTTAACATGTTTGTTTAGAGTATAATATCCTATCATCCATTCTCTTTCACATGATGTATTAAAAATAAAACAAGTAGCCTCCAAACTCAACCCAGTATGTCTATAGTAGCCCCAAAACTCAACCCAGTATGTCTATAGTGAAATCTAGTCTCTCTCTCTCTCTCTCTCTCTCTGATTCCACGTCCTCTGTCATGGTGTTTTCAAGCTCACCCATTATTCAGCTGGACCTCACTTCTCGTGAGACTTATGCACCCACCAAAGAGAGACATGAAAATCTTTACCACTGCAGTGTTGTAAGAAGTATACCACCAGCCTGGTGTATCTTGATGTACACTCAATCTCCAGAATGCAGCCCAAGCCCTTCCATTTCTGGCTGTTTTTTCCTGAGGACATACACACTAACACATGGGTTATTCCCTGACAACAGACTTCCTTCTTATAGCAAGATCACTAAATCTTAATTTTTAATAACAGCCCTATGTAACCATTCTGCCTCAAATACCTGGCCTCCTGCCACAGAAATATTCATAATGATAGTCAAATGATTGTCCCTACAGCAACTGCTGTAAAATAACATATAATCATTCAAGCGTTTTCCAGTTGGATTAATATCCAATCCTAACAAAACTATGTCATAAGTTTCTTAAACTTTTGCTCTAATGTTCAAAATGCCACCACTTATTCTTTTTACCATATCTTTAGATATGTGAATTGTTCTATTTACTTTTAGAATTGTCCCTATATTTTACACAGCCAGCTGTCTTTCCTTTTCTGTGAATTATCTCTATTTTTATACATATTTCTAGAAATAACACCCCTTTACTACCATTACCTTCATTTATAAGTCCCCTAACCCATAACTGCCATTGTTTGATACATACTTAAAACATCCTTAAGTCAATTTATATATCATTTATATCAGTCCCTCCTCAGGAACATATACACAACCTTATGTTCCTCAAAACAAAAATAAATTGACCAAACGAGAAAAAGAGAAAAAAAATATAAATCAAATTATAATAATTATTGCACATGTGCAATATTATCACTATTTGTAAAGAAATGAAACCTGGAGAAAACATCCATCCGTGTCATTCTATGCTCAAGTTATTGTTGGTCTCTTTCTTCTTCATTCATGGGTATCTTCGCACAACAGACTACCTTTTTATTCAATTAAACATTACATTTTATCATTCCAATTCCAATGACATTATAAAACGAAAGAAACAAAAAACCTTTAATCTAAAATTCTGTAAGTTTTGTCAACCACCTTGTCTCAGGATTAGTTTCCAGAGCTTCCCTAGGCCTATTAACGTTAAACAGTTCTATATCCAAATAACTAAACAGTTCTTTTTGAAATACTTTTCCCAATCCAATATTCAGGATAACAGTCCTTAGTGTTACCTTTAACTCAAATATGACCTCATCTATTCAATACACATCATCCCTTTAATAATTAACATTTATACTAAACACTTTAAATACCAGTACTATCTATTTTCCCAATAGCCCTTTTGTCTCAGTTTCTCTCATGAGTGGCCTGATAATAAAAAGGTCAGTACCCCAATTCCTTTAAGTCATTATTCTCCCAACAAATATAATGTCATTTCAGTATGTCTTTTTTAGATACAGTTCACAGGTCATCAGACACAGTTGTCCCTCACTATTCAGCCGGTTAGGGTGGGTTTGAGCTCCACACCCACTTGTAGTGATATTCTCTCCCATGCCTTAAAGCATTCTGACGTCACCTTCTATGATAACTCCCTTATTCTACCGGTGATTTCTCAGACGAATTACAGATGATGTTTTTATCAACAAAACCCTTACAGAAACCCACACTCCAATAAACCCTTTTAGAATAACTTTCAACACTTTTTATATGCATAATGAACAAAACACATTTGTGTATTCCCCCAAAGACCATAACCCCAAAGAACTGATAGTTTTACCTATGAACGCATGTTATATCGAAAATAAAAATTAAAATAAACCTATTCGAATAACTTATTCAATTTAAGGGTACAACTCTTCATAATTTTCCCAGGGACATAATAGATTTTCAAAGTAATTATACAGTTTGAATAGAGTCTGGTGTCTTAAACATTTTATAAGTATATCCCACCTGTTCCAACAATTTCTAGTAAAAGGTGATCAGTCTTTCACAAGAAATTCCTAGGATTCAGGGCATTTTGAGACCATTAATATGTTTCCACTCCCCCTTTCTTTAGGAGCAACTTAAATACATTTTTCAAAAACATGTTCATCCTTTTGCATACCCAATTTGAAACTGAAGTGGAAAAAGCCCTTCCAATAAATCTACTAATGTATATTCATTCCCAGTACACGGTGCACTTACTAGTAAACCATAGCCAATAGCACACAGGGACTGGACTCACTTATCCAGAACTCCATTTATTAGCCTTATCCAGATATTTTTATTTTTAAAGCGTCTGACTTTAATTAACTGCTTTCCACAGTAATGCAGACTCCAATGATATTTCGACCAGAGAAGATTAAACCCTTTTTTTCTGGAAAAGAAAGTATACATATCGTTAATTTCACAACGTCAGCTTTTAATCTGCAAATAGTTTTTATTCCATAAACATCTTAACATTTTTCAGAGAATGACGGTATAGAATGTCTAACAATTAAAATTCCATCTGTACTCTACTATATGTCAAGTCAAACGTGATCTAATACTTCGTCTTGACCACATATAAACTGTAATCTCTATGAACCACTCATTGTTCGCTCAGAGACAATACACCGCCAAGTAAAAATTCCATTCACACTAACCTCAAACCGATTAGTTGTTTGTTATTTTGACAAGGAAATAAACTCTCGTATATCGGCATTTCCTGCTACCACACTAAGTTCTAGTGTCACCTTACACTAATTTTCCCCATAACCCGCTATATCCATATTCAAAACAGGGAGCTATTTTCTTATTTGTTTTTAGATATTGTCAATAGTTCTACTAATCACCCGCACGTCTGCGAGGACGAGTGGAACCACATTTGTCTTTTATAGTAATGTATTTGCTGATGATAGAATGTTACCAGGTAATGGCGTCCCCCATTATCCAGTTTTTTCATATTCAATCCGAAGTCGGTAGAACTAATGTGCGCGTCTTTTAGTGAATCCATGGCTTTCTTTTAAAAAATCCCTCAATGCTATGGTGAAACAATCCTTTTGTTTTCATGCCACTGTTTATTTATTTATTTTCCTAAATACTCCCATGTATTATACACCTCTTATTTACTATTTTTCCGAGGTAGAGCTAATCTCCTTTCCAATTAATAATTCATTTGTCACATCACTTAATTTCTTTTATCGAAGCCTACTCTATACAGTACATACATTATTTCTGAATACTACAGATGACTTAATGTCTTATTCTAGGACAGTACTTCAAATATCACTGTTTTTTTTTCCCTTTACAGATATCATTATTTATTCATTTGGTTTGTTGTTACAGTTCTAATCAATTTTTAAGATTACATTTACGTTACATTTAAGTCATTTAGCAGATGCTCTTATCCAGAGCGACTTACAAATTGGAAAGTTCATACATATTCATCCTGGTCCCCCCGTGGGAATTGAACCCTCAACCCAGGCGTTTGTAAGCACCATGCTCTACCAACTGAGCCACACAGGTCCACTGCCCGTTCCATTAAGATCTCTATCTAACGTCTTACTTTTACCTTTAGTTATTTATTTTGTCTATACTTTCTTACCTCTTCTCTATATTCTTATTGTTTCATTGTCTTTTATCCCATTTTACTGTTTAATTCCTGATTCACGGTTTTAGTGAAACCAACCTCTCATATTCTGGTCTCTGTCCTTCAGGCTATTTTTAGACCGTAGCTTCTGTAGACACAGAGTGATCGACGGCCCGTTTTTTCCTCTTCCTTTGTTACACCGTTCGTGAATCCTTAATCTGTCCAGAATTTCACTATTTATCACTAATTATCTTAACTAACCTAGATTAGTTTTTAACTTTATAGTACAATTTCATTTTATCAACGATTCTACTTTCTGTTTTGTTACACACTTTTCTATCCGTATTTATACTATTCGGTTAACGCCTTTTTAAGTATTTTTATTTATTATTTGTTTTGACACCGTTTTTAGTAATTCTACTATGGTCGCTTATTACTTTATCACATCAGTGTTTTTATCCTTGATTACAACTTATTTTACTTCGATGTTTCTTAATTTCGTTCCCTCTATCTTAGTATTTAGAGGCACCCTTTCTTTACGTTCTACTCTGTCACAGGAAGGCTGCGCGCACCCTCTTCAGGACGCTCTGCCTACACGCACACAACCTGTCCTATCTTTCTTCCTAATCTTCTATTTTTACACAGATCCACTCATTTCTTACAACATTTTCATTCATCCTTTTATGTTTCATCCGTTCATTCAATCCCTTTGTTTTTACCTCAAAACAACTCAGTCTTTCTTCATTGACTTAATTCACTTCCTCCTACATAAGCCTAGACTTCTACAATATGACGAGACTACTGTCTAATCGGATCAGCTTGTCCTCATATCCTATTCAACCCCCAATACTTATCTTCTCTTCTATTATTAGAGTAGTATTGTAGCGTGACCCACTGAATTACCAAACCCTGGTAGCTAGACAGAGCGGTTTTTTATTCGCAGGATTTCTTTTGCATTTGAACGCCGCACAATCGGGCCAACGTTTTTCCTGCACCTACTACTTCACTCATACAGTCCTCCTTTCAGAGCGGAAACTATGAATATTTATTTAACTACTGATTTATGTTTTGACCGTATAAGTTACTTTTGCAGTTGAACGCCGCACAATCGGGCCAACGTTTTCCTACAACCTACTGATTTATGCTTTGACCGTATAAGTTACTTTTGCAGTTGAACGCCGCACAATCGGGCTAACGTTTTCCTACAACCTACTGATTTATGCTTTGACCGTATAAGCTACTTTTGCAGTTGAACGCCGCACAATCGGGCTAACGTTTTCCTACAACCTACTGATTTATGCTTTGACCGTATAAGCTACTTTTGCAGTTGAACGTCGCACAATCGGGCCAACGTTTTCCTACAACCTACTGATTTATGCTTTGACTGTATAAGCTACTTTTGCAGTTGAACGTCGCACAATCGGGCCAACGTTTTTCCTACAACCTACTGATTTATGCTTTGACTGTATCAGCTACTAGTTGTAGCCCTGCGCCTGAGCCCAGCCGCTCAACTAGAGAGTACAAACAGTTGCGCCGATCAGCCCACACAAGGCTGCTCAAAATGAATGGTCCGACGAGAGGGGCAGTCCGAATCACACACACCCGACACGAGTCGCCCGCTCAGGTTGACTGAGGTGTGTTTACGCACATCCCAAAACAGATCCTGATACGGTCGAACCCGGCCAAGCAGAATCAGACGGAACAACTCCCCCAATCAAACCAGACACATGAACCTGTCTCGAGCAGTCCTACCAGAACAAATGCCCGTATTTTTAATACAAATTGTATTGCAATCTGGAATGTCCGCGGAACACACCCCGCGGAACACACACCGCGGAACACCCCCCTTTCCCAGAGCCTTAGCTCCTATATTTATACACACATAGCACTATGTCCATCCCTTATGCAAATGAAGTCTCCCTTCTCAAGTCATTTGCCACCACTATCCTCTAGTTCAAGCTTCCCGCTTGTTCACGCCCAATAACGCCCACATCTGCTCTCAGCTAGACTACAATGGTGGCCGGACCCTCCATCCTAGTGTGTCAGCATAATGTGTCAATGTACTCTTTGTTTTGTTTGCCTTTATTGGAATCAGCAGATTCAGCCCTATAGGCCTTCTTTTTAGAAGCAGCTGACTATGGATCCCTCTATCTTTAGTGTGTCAGCATAATGTGTCAATGTACTCTTTGTTTTGTTTGCCTTTATTGGAATCAGCAGATTCTGTCTTATACGCCTTCTTTTTAGAAGGAGCTGACTATGGGTCCTTTTTATCATTAGTGTGTCAGGTCAGCAGACCATGTGTCTCCCCCTTTCATTAATGTGTCCAATTGTCTTAGGCATATTTCTCTGGTATGTGTCTTATTGGAATTGTCAGACTATATGTCTCTTCTACCATTAGCATCCAGTTGCCTTATGTTACTACTACAGGTGCGTCAGGGTGCGTCGTTAGGGTGCGTCAGGGTGCGTCGTTAGGGTTCGTCAGGGTGCGTTGTGTCGTCAGGGTGCGTTGTTAAGGTGTGTCAGGGTGCGTCGTTAGGGTGCGATAGGGTGCGTCGTTAGGGTTCGTCAGGGTGCGTTGTGTCGTCAGGGTGCGTTGTTAGGGTGCGTCAGGGTTCGTCGTTAGGGTTCGTCAGGGTGCGTCGTTAGGGTGCGTCAGGGTGCGTCGTTAGGGTGCGTCAGGGTGCGTCGTTAGGGTTCGTCAGGGTGCGTTGTGTCGTCAGGGTGCGTTGTTAGGGTGTGTCAGGGTGCGTCGTTAGGGTGCGTCAGGGTGCGTCCTGTTGTTAGGGTGCGTTGTTAGGGTGCGTCAGGGTGCGTTGTTAGGGTGTTTCAGGGTGCGTCGTTAGGGTGCGATAGGGTGCGTCGTTAGGGTGCGTCGTTAGGGTGCGATAGGGTGCGTCGTTAGGGTTCGTCAGGGTGCCTCGTTAGGGTGCGTCAGGGTGCGTCGTTAGGGTGCGTCAGGGTGCGTCGTTAGGGTGCGTCAGGGTTCGTCGTTAGGGTTCGTCAGGGTGCGTCGTTAGGGTGCGTCAGGGTGCGTCGTTAGGGTGCGTCAGGGTGCGTCGTTAGGGTTCGTCAGGGTGCGTTGTGTCGTCAGGGTGCGTTGTTAGGGTGCGTCAGGGTGCGTCGTTAGGGTTCGTCAGGGTGCGTCGTTAGGGTTCGTCAGGGTGCGTCGTTAGGGTGTGTCAGGGTGCGTCATTAGGATGCGTCAGGGTGCGTCGTTAGGGTGCGTCAGGGTGCGTTGTGTCGTTAGGGTGCGTTGTTAGGGTGCGTCAGGGTGCGTCAGGGTGCGTCCTGTCGTTAGGGTGCGTTGTTAGGGTGCGTCAGGGTGCGTCGTTAGGGTGCGTCAGGGTGCGTCCTGTCGTTAGGGTGCGTCGTTAGGGTTCGTCAGAGTGCGTCGTTAGGGTGCGTCAGGGTGCGTCAGGGTGCGTCGTTAGGGTGCGTCAGGGTGCGTTGTGTCGTCAGGGTGCGTTGTTAGGGTGTGTCAGGGTGCGTCGTTAGGGTGCGTCAGGGTGCGTCCTGTCGTTAGGGTGCGTTGTTAGGGTGCGATAGGGTGCGTCTATAGGGTGCGTCGTTAGGGTGCGATAGGGTGCGTCGTTAGGGTTCGTCAGGGTGCCTCGTTAGGTTGCGTCAGGGTGCGTCGTTAGGGTGCGTCAGGGTGCGTCGTTAGGGTGCGTCAGGGTTCGTCGTTAGGGTTCGTCAGGGTGCGTCGTTAGGGTGCGTCAGGGTGCGTCGTTAGGGTGCGTCAGGGTGCGTCGTTATGGTTCGTCAGGGTGCGTTGTGTCGTCAGGGTGCGTTGTTAGGGTGCGTCAGGGTGCGTCGTTAGGGTTCGTCAGGGTGCGTCGTTAGGGTTCGTCAGGGTGCGTCGTTAGGGTGTGTCAGGGTGCGTCATTAGGGTGCGTCAGGGTGCGTCGTTAGGGTGCGTCAGGGTGCGTCGTTAGGGTGCGTCAGGGTGCGTCGTTAGGGTTCGTCAGGGTGCGTTGTGTCGTCAGGGTGCGTTGTTAGGGTGTGTCAGGGTGCGTCGTTAGGGTGCGTCAGGGTGCGTCCTGTTGTTAGGGTGCGTTGTTAGGGTGCGTCAGGGTGCGTCGTTAGGGTGCGTCAGGGTGCGTCCTGTTGTTAGGGTGCGTTGTTAGGGTGCGTCAGGGTGCGTCGTTAGGGTGCGTCAGGGTGCGTCGTTAGGGTGTTTCAGGGTGCGTCGTTAGGGTGCGATAGGGTGCGTCGTTAGGGTGCGTCAGGGTGCGTCGTTAGGGTTCGTCAGGGTGCCTCGTTAGGGTGCGTCAGGGTGCGTCGTTAGGGTGCGTCAGGGTGCGTCGTTAGGGTGCGTCAGGGTTCGTCGTTAGGGTTCGTCAGGGTGCGTCGTTAGGGTGCGTCAGGGTGCGTCGTTAGGGTGCGTCAGGGTGCGTCGTTAGGGTTCGTCAGGGTGCGTTGTGTCGTCAGGGTGCGTTGTTAGGGTGCGTCAGGGTGCGTCGTTAGGGTTCGTCAGGGTGCGTCGTTAGGGTTCGTCAGGGTGCGTCGTTAGGGTGTGTCAGGGTGCGTCATTAGGATGCGTCAGGGTGCGTCGTTAGGGTGCGTCAGGGTGCGTTGTGTCGTTAGGGTGCGTTGTTAGGGTGCGTCAGGGTGCGTCAGGGTGCGTCCTGTCGTTAGGGTGCGTTGTCAGGGTGCGCCAGGGTGCGTCGTTAGGGTGCGTCAGGGTGCGTCCTGTCGTTAGGGTGCGTCGTTAGGGTTCGTCAGAGTGCGTCGTTAGGGTGCGTCAGGGTGCGTCAGGGTGCGTCGTTAGGGTGCGTCAGGGTGCGTTGTGTCGTCAGGGTGCGTCGTTAGGGTGTGTCAGGGTGCGTCGTTAGGGTGCGTCAGGGTGCGTCCTGTCGTTAGGGTGCGTTGTTAGGGTGCGATAGGGTGCGTCGTTAGGGTGCGTCGTTAGGGTGCGATAGGGTGCGTCGTTAGGGTTCGTCAGGGTGCCTCGTTAGGTTGCGTCAGGGTGCGTCGTTAGGGTGCGTCAGGGTGCGTCGTTAGGGTGCGTCAGGGTTCGTCGTTAGGGTTCGTCAGGGTGCGTCGTTAGGGTGCGTCAGGGTGCGTCGTTAGGGTGCGTCAGGGTGCGTCGTTATGGTTCGTCAGGGTGCGTTGTGTCGTCAGGGTGCGTTGTTAGGGTGCGTCAGGGTGCGTCGTTAAGGTTCGTCAGGGTGCGTCGTTAGAGTTCGTCAGGGTGCGTCGTTAGGGTGCGTCAGGGTGCGTCATTAGGGTGCGTCAGGGTGCGTCGTTAGGGTGCGTCAGGGTGCGTTGTGTCGTTAGGGTGCGTTGTTAGGGTGCGTCAGGGTGCGTCAGGGTGCGTCCTGTCGTTAGGGTGCGTTGTTAGGGTGCGTCAGGGTGCGTCGTTAGGGTGCGTCAGGGTGCGTCCTGTCGTTAGGGTGCGTCGTTAGGGTTCGTCAGGGTGCGTCGTTAGGGTGCGTCAGGGTGCGTCAGGGTGCGTCGTTAGGGTGCGTCAGGGTGCGTTGTGTCGTCAGGGTGCGTTGTTAGGGTGCGTCAGGGTGCGTCGTTAGGGTGCGTCAGGGTGCGTCGTTAGGGTGCGTCAGGGTGCGTCGTTAGGGTTCGTCAGGGTGCGTCGTTAGGGTGCGTCAGGGAGCGTCGTTAGGGTGCGTCAGGGTGCGTCGTTAGGGTGCGTCAGGGTGCGTCGTTAGGGTGCGTCAGGGTGCGTCGTTAGGGTTCGTCAGGGTGCGTTGTGTCGTCAGGGTGCGTCGTTAGGGTGCGTCAGGGTGCGTCGTTAGGGTGCGTCAGGGTGCGTCGTTAGGGTTCGTCAGGGTGCGTCGTTAGGGTGCGTCAGGGTGCGTTGTTAGGGTGCGTCAGGGTGCGTCGTTAGGGTGTGTAGGGTGCGTCGTTAGGGTGCGGTAGGGTGCGTCGTTAGGGTTCGTCAGGGTGCGTTGTGTCGTCGTGCAGGGTGTGTCGTTGTTAGGGTGCGTCAGGGTGCGTCGTTAGGGTGCGTCGTTAGGGTGCGTCAGGGTGCGTCTTTAGGGTGCGTCAGGGTGCGTCGTTAGGGTGTGTCAGGGTGCGTCGTTAGGGTGCGATAGGGTGCGTCGTTAAGGTGCGTCAGGGTGCGTCCTGTCGTTAGGGTGCGTTGTTAGGGTTCGTCAGGGTGCGTCGTTAGTGTGCGTCAGGGTGCGTCGTTAGGGTGTGTCAGGGTGCGTCGTTAGGGTGCGATAGGGTGCGTCGTTAGGGTGCGTCGTTAGGGTGAGATAGGGTGCGTCGTTAGGGTTCGTCAGGGTGCGTCGTTAGGGTGCGTCAGGGTGCGTCGTTAGGGTGCGTCAGGGTGCGTCGTTAGGGTTCGTCAGGGTGCGTTGTGTCGTCAGGGTGCGTTGTTAGGGTGCGTCAGGGTGCGTCGTTAGGGTTCGTCAGGGTGCGTCGTTAGGGTGCGTCAGGGTGCGTCGTTAGGGTGCGTCAGGGTGCGTCGTTAGGGTTCGTCAGGGTGCGTCGTTAGGGTGCGTCAGGGTGCGTTGTTAGGGTGCGTCAGGGTGCGTCGTTAGGGTTCGTCAGGGTGCGTCGTTAGGGTGCGTCAGGGTGCGTCGTTAGGGTGCGTCAGGGTGCGTCGTTAGGGTGCGTCAGGGTGCGTCGTTAGGGTGCGTCAGGGTGCGTCGTTAGGGTTCGTCAGGGTGCGTCGTTAGGGTGCGTCAGGGTGCGTCGTTAGGGTGCGTCAGGGTGCGTCGTTAGGGTGCGTCAGGTTGCGTCGTTGGGGTTCGTCAGGGTGCGTTGTGTCGTCAGGGTGCGTTGTTAGGGTGCGTCAGGGTGCGTCGTTAGGGTGCGTCAGGGTGCGTCGTTAGGGTTCGTCAGGGTGCGTCGTTAGGGTGTGTCAGGGTGCGTCGTTAGGGTGCGTCGTTGGG
The DNA here is from genome assembly GCF_045679555.1 of Salvelinus alpinus. Taxonomy (NCBI): domain Eukaryota; kingdom Metazoa; phylum Chordata; class Actinopteri; order Salmoniformes; family Salmonidae; genus Salvelinus; species Salvelinus alpinus. The sequence goes on from NW_027256047.1 coordinate 102,497, forward strand.
GTGCGTCGTTAGGGTGCGTCAGGGTGCGTCGTTAGGGTTCGTCAGAATGCGTCGTTAGGGTGCGTCAGGGTGCGTCGTTAGGGTGCGTCAGGGTGCGTCGTTAGGGTGCGTCAGGGTGCGTCGTTAGGGTTCGTCAGGGTGCGTCGTTAGGGTTCGTCAGGGTGCGTCGTTAGGGTGCGTCAGGGTGCGTCGTTAGGGTGCGTCAGGGTGCGTCGTTAGGGTTCGTCAGGGTGCGTCGTTAGGGTGCGTCAGGGTGCGTCGTTAGGGTGCGTCAGGGTGCGTCGTTAGGGTGCGTCAGGGTGCGTCGTTAGGGTGTGTCAGGGTGCGTCGTTAGGGTGCGTCAGGGTGCGTCGTTAGGGTTCGTCAGGGTGCGTCGTTAGGGTGCGTCAGGGTGCGTCGTTAGGGTTCGTCAGGGTGCGTCGTTAGGTTGCGTCAGGGTGCGTCGTTAGGGTGCGTCAGGGTGCGTCGTTAGGGTTCGTCAGGGTGCGTTGTGTCGTCAGGGTGCGTCGTTAGGGTGCGTCAGGGTGCGTCGTTAGGGTTCGTCAGGGTGCGTCGTTAGGGTTCGTCAGGGTGCGTCGTTAGGGTGCGTCAGGGTGCGTTGTTAGGGTGCGTCAGGGTGCGTCGTTAGGGTGCTTCAGGGTGCGTTGTGTCGTTAGGGTGCGTCGTTAGGGTGCGATAGGGTGCGTCGTTAGGGTGCGTCAGGGTTCGTCGTTAGGGTTCGTCAGGGTGCGTCGTTAGGGTGCGTCAGGGTGCGTCGTTAGGGTGCGTCAGGGTGCGTCGTTAGGGTTCGTCAGGGTGCGTTGTGTCGTCAGGGTGCGTTGTTAGGGTGTGTCAGGGTGCGTCGTTAGGGTGCGTCAGGGTGCGTCCTGTTGTTAGGGTGCGTTGTTAGGGTGCGTCAGGGTGCGTCGTTAGGGTGTTTCAGGGTGCGTCGTTAGGGTGCGATAGGGTGCGTCGTTAGGGTGCGTCGTTAGGGTGCGATAGGGTGCGTCGTTAGGGTTCGTCAGGGTGCCTCGTTAGGGTGCGTCAGGGTGCGTCGTTAGGGTGCGTCAGGGTGCGTCGTTAGGGTGCGTCAGGGTTCGTCGTTAGGGTTCGTCAGGGTGCGTCGTTAGGGTGCGTCAGGGTGCGTCGTTAGGGTGCGTCAGGGTGCGTCGTTAGGGTTCGTCAGGGTGCGTTGTGTCGTCAGGGTGCGTTGTTAGGGTGCGTCAGGGTGCGTCGTTAGGGTTCGTCAGGGTGCGTCGTTAGGGTTCGT
>NW_027256048.1:0-100617 GCF_045679555.1 Salvelinus alpinus
TCCCGTACTAGATGTCCCTTAATAACCTGTTGGGGATGAGGGCGCTGTTGTGGCTATTTATGCTAATCGTGTAATTTTTTGAAACGGCTTCCCACAAAGTTCTTGATCGTACAATATGCATATTATTATTATTATTGGATAGAAAACAGTCTATAGTTTCTATAGGAGTTGAAATTTTGTCTCTAAGTGGAACAGAGCCCATTCTACAGCAATTTCCCTGACATGGAGTCAGATTCCAGAAATTTTGGCCACTGTTCTGGAGTCAGTTAAAAGGCCACTGTTATTGCTATGACTATACGGACACTGCTTACGTCTTCCCCTGGATGTCTTTACGTGATGACGATTTGAATCGGGTCGATTGCGCGTTCACAGGCACTATAAATTAAAAAATCCTGAGGCTAGTCAGTCTTTTGGAGCTGCGTCATGCGCATAGAGGCCACCGACCCGCACCTGTTCCAAGCATTAGTGGAGGGAGTAATATTACTCGGGTCATGTTTCTACTCGTTATGGGAGTTAAAAACATCATAAGGTAGTTAATTTAAAGCGTTTTATAGCAATTTATATCCGTTTAGTGCGATTTTGGGACATTTATTTCTGAAAAGCTGTGAATTGCTGGGCACGCTTCCAGTTCATCCCGAACGCAGTTGGCATTTCCACATGGCAAGAGGACAGCTTTCCACCAAAAGACGATTGGACCCAAGAAAGGATCCTTTGCCCAAGATACCGATGGAAGAACAGCTCAAAGTAGGACATTTTTATTATGATAAATCGTGTTTCTGTCGAAAAGTGTTAGTGGCTTCGGACGCCATGTTTTTTGACGTAGCTTCGCTTGGCGCAAGCTGTATTGAAAAGTAAGGATAATTTAAAAAATGTAATTCCGCGATTGTATTAAGAATTAAATTGTCTATCAATCCCTGTCCACCCTATATTTTTTAGTCACGTTTATGAGTATTTATGTATAAGAGTAGATCACTGTCTAAGTGGCGCACAGACTTTTTCTGACCAGCTGAGCTACATTTCACATTGTCTAACCATGATTTTGGTGGCTAAATATAAACATTTTCGATCAAACTCTATATGGATTGTGTAATATGATGTTACAGGAGTGTCATCTGAAGAATTCTGAGAAGGTTAGTGAAAAAATTAATATATTTTGGCGATGTTTACTTTTATCGCTCACTTTGGCTAGAATCAATGCTGGGCTGCTATGTGCTATGTGCTATGCTAATATAACGATTTATTGTGTTTTCGCTGTAAGACACTTAGAAAATCTGAAATATTGTCTGTATTCACAGGATCTGTGTCTTTCGATTCGTGTATGCTGTGTATTTTTACGAAATGTTTGATGATTAGTAAGTAGGTAAACACGTTGCTCTAAGTAGTTTTTCTATTCCATTTGTGACGGTGGGTGCAATTGTAACCTATGCCATCTACCTGAAATATGCACTTTTTTCTAACAAAACCTATCCCATACCATAAATATGTTATCAGACTGTCATCTGATGAGTTTTTTTCTTGGTTAGGGGCTATAAATATCTTAGTTTAGCCGAATTGGTGATAGCTACTGGTGTTGGTGGACAAATAAAAGATGGTGGATTATGCTAATGTGTTTTTAGGTAATAGATGTACATCTTTACATATTGTGTCTTCCCTGTAAAACATTTTAAAAATCGGACATGTTGACTGGATTCACAAGATCTGTGTCTTTCATTAGCTGTATTGGACTTTAATGTGTGAAAGTTAAATATTTAAAAAAAATATTTTTTTTGAATTTCGCGGCACTGGTTTTTCAGTGGGGGTGGGGGGGGAGTGCCGCTAGCGCCACTCTCATCCTAGACAGGTTAAGGTGTGTCAGGGTGCGTCGTTAGGGTGCGCCGTTAGGGTGCGTTGTGTCGTCAGGGTGCGTTGTTAGGGTTCGTCAGGGTGCGTCGTTAGGGTGTGTCAGGGTGCGTCGTTATGGTGCGTCAGGGTGCGTCGTTAGGGTTCATCAGGGTGCGTCGTTAGGGTTCGTCAGGGTGCGTTGTGTCGTCAGGGTGCGTTGTTAAGGTGTGTCAGGGTGCGTCGTTAGGGTGTGTCAGGGTGCGTCGTTAGGGTGCGATAGGGTGCGTTGTGTCGTCAGGGTGCGTTGTTAGGGTGAGTCAGGTTGCGTCGTTAGGGTGCGTCAGGGTGCGTCGTTAAGGTTCGTCAGGGTGCGTCGTTAGGGTTCGTCAGGGTGCGTCGTTAGGGTGCGTCAGGGTGCGTCGTTAGGGTGCGTCAGGGTGCGTCCTGTCGATAGGGTGCGTTGTTAGGGTGCGTCAGGGTGCGTCGTTAGGGTGCGTCAGGGTGCGTCCTGTCGTTAGGGTGCGTCGTTAGGGTTCGTCAGAGTGTGTCGTTAGGGTGCGCCAGGGTGCGTCGTTAGGGTGCGTCAGGGTGCGTCGTTAGGGTGCGTCAGGGTGCGTTGTGTCGTTAGGGTGCGTTGTTAGGGTGCGTCAGGGTGCGTCCTGTCGTTAGGGTGCGTTGTTAGGGTGCGTCAGGGTGCGTCGTTAGAGTGCGTCAGGGTGCGTCCTGTCGTTAGGGTGCGTCGTTAGGGTTCGTCCGAGTGCGTCGTTAGGGTGCGTCAGGGTGCGTCGTTAGGGTGCGTCAGGGTGCGTCGTTAGGTTTCGTCAGGGTGCGTGTGTTAGGGTTAGGGTGTGTCAGGGTGCGTCGTTAGGGTGCGTCAGGGTGCGTCGTTAGGGTGCGTCAGGGTGCGTCGTTAGGGTGCGTCAGAGTGCGTCGTTAGGGTTCGTCAGGGTACGTTGTGTCGTCAGGGTGCGTTGTTAGGGTGCGTCAGGGTGCGTCGTTAGGGTGTGTCAGGGTGCGTCGTTAGGGTGCGTTAGGGTGCGATAGGGTGCGTCGTTAGGGTGCGTCGTTAGGGTGCGATAGGTTGCGTCGTTAGGGTGCGTCGTTAGGGTTCGTCAGGGTGCGTCGTTAGGGTGCGTCAGGGTGCGTCGTTAGGGTTCGTCGTTGTGTCGTCAGGGTGCGTTGTTAGGGTTCGTCAGGGTGCGTCGTTAGGGTGCGTCAGGGTGCGTCGTTAGGGTGCGTCAGGGTGCGTCGTTAGGGTGCATCAGGGTGCGTTGTGTCGTTAGGGTGCGTTGTTAGGGTGCGTCAGGGTGCGTCAGGGTGAGTCAGGGTGCGTCAGGGTGCATCCTGTCGTTAGGGTGCGTTGTTAGGGTGCGTCAGGGTGCGTCGTTAGGGTTCGTCAGAGTGCGTCGTTAGGGTGCATCAGGGTGCGTCGTTAGGGTGCGTCAGGGTGCGTCGTTAGGGTTCGTCAGGGTGCGTTGTGTCGTCAGGGTGCGTTGTTAGGGTGTGTCAGGGTGCGTCGTTAGGGTGCGTCAGGGTGCGTCCTGTCGTTAGGGTGCGTTGTTAGGGTGCGTCAGGGTGCGTCGTTAGGGTGCGTCAGGGTGCGTCCTGTCGTTAGGGTGCGTCGTTAGGGTTCGTCAGGGTGCGTCGTTAGGGTGCGTCAGGGTGCGTCGTTAGGGTGCGTCAGGGTGCGTCGTTAGGGTTCGTCAGGGTGCGTTGTGTCGTCAGGGTGCGTCGTTAGGGTGTGTCAGGGTGCGTCGTTAGGGTGCGTCAGGGTGCGTCGTTAGGGTGCGTCAGGGTGCGTCGTTAGGGTTCGTCAGGGTGCGTTGTGTCGTCAGGGTGCGTTGTTAGGGTGCGTCAGGGTGCGTCGTTAGGGTGTGTCAGGGTGCGTCGTTAGGGTGCGTTAGGGTGCGATAGGGTGCGTCGTTAGGGTGCGTCGTTAGGGTGCGTTAGGTTGCGTCGTTAGGGTGCGTCGTTAGGGTGCGTCGTTAGGGTGCGTTGTGTCGTCAGGGTGCGTTGTTAGGGTTCGTCAGGGTGCGTCGTTAGGGTGCGTCAGGGTGCGTCGTTAGGGTGCGGCAGGGTGCGTTGTGTCGTCAGGGTGCGTTGTTAGGGTGCGTCAGGGTGCGTCGTTAGGGTGCGTCAGGGTGCGTCCTGTCGTTAGGGTGCGTCGTTAGGGTTCGTCAGAGTGCGTCGTTAGGGTGCGTCAGGGTGCGTCGTTAGGGTGCGTCAGGGTGCGTCGTTAGGGTTCGTCAGGGTGCGTTGTGTCGTCAGGGTGTCGTTATGGTTCAGGGTGGTGCGTCAGGGTGCGTCGTTAGGGTGCGTCAGGGTGCGTCGTTAGGGTTCGTCAGGGTGCGTCGTTAGGGTGCGTCAGGGTGCGTCGTTAGGGTTCGTCAGGGTGCGTCGTTAGGGTGCGTCAGGGTGCGTCGTTAGGGTGCGTCAGGGTGCGTCGTTAGGGTTCGTCAGGGTGCGTTGTGTCGTCAGGGTGCGTCGTTAGGGTTCGTCAGGGTGCGTCGTTAGGGTGCGTCAGGGTGCGTCGTTAGGGTGCGTCAGGGTGCGTCGTTAGGGTGCGTCAGGGTGCGTTGTGTCGTTAGGGTGCGTTGTTAGGGTGCGTCAGGGTGCGTAAGGGTGCGTCAGGGTGCGTCCTGTCGTTAGGGTGCGTTGTTAGGGTGCGTCAGGGTGCGTCGTTAGGGTGCGTCAAGGTGCGTCCTGTCGTTAGGGTGCGTCGTTAGGGTTCGTCAGAGTGCGTCGTTAGGGTGCGTCAGGGTGCGTCGTTAGGGTGCGTCAGGGTGCGTCGTTAGGGTTCGTCAGGGTGCGTTGTGTCGTCAGGGTGCGTTGTTAGGGTGTGTCAGGGTGCGTCGTTAGGGTGCGTCAGGGTGCGTCCTGTCGTTAGGGTGCGTTGTTAGGGTGCGTCAGGGTGCGTCGTTAGGGTGCGTCAGGGTGCGTCCTGTCGTTAGGGTGCGTCGTTAGGGTTCGTCAGGGTGCGTCGTTAGGGTGCGTCAGGGTGCGTCGTTAGGGTGCGTCATGGTGCGTCGTTAGGGTTCGTGTCGTCAGGGTGCGTTGTTAGGGTGTGTCAGGGTGCGTCGTTAGGGTGCATCAGGGTGCGTCGTTAGGGTGCGTCAGGGTGCGTCGTTAGGGTGCGTCAGGGTGCGTCGTTAGGGTTCGTCAGGGTGCGTTGTGTCGTCAGGGTGCGTTGTTAGGGTGCGTCAGGGTGCGTCGTTAGGGTGTGTCAGGGTGCGTCTTTAGGGTGCGTTAGGGTGCGATAGGGTGCGTCGTTAGGGTGCGTCAGGGTGCGTCGTTAGGGTTCGTCAGGGTGTGTCGTTAGGGTGCGTCAGGGTGCGTCGTTAGGGTGCGTCAGGGTGCGTCGTTAGGGTTCGTCAGGGTGCGTTGTGTCGTCAGGGTGCGTTGTTAGGGTTCGTCAGGGTGCGTCGTTAGGGTTCGTCAGGGTGCGTCGTTAGGGTGCGACAGGGTGCGTCGTTAGGGTGCGTCAGGGTGCGTCGTTAGGGTAAGTCGTTAGGGTTCGTCAGGGTGCGTCGTTAGGGTTCGTCAGGGTGCGTCGTTAGGGTGCGTCAGGGTGCGTCGTTAGGGTGCGTCAGGGTGCGTCGTTAGGGTGCGTCAGGGTGCGTTGTGTCGTTAGGGTGCGTTGTTAGGGTGCGTCAGGGTGCGTCAGGGTGCGTCAGGGTGCGTCCTGTCGTTAGGGTGCGTTGTTAGGGTGCGTCAGGGTGCGTCGTTAGAGTGCGTCAGGGTGCGTCCTGTCGTTAGGGTGCGTCGTTAGGGTTCGTCCGAGTGCGTCGTTAGGGTGCGTTAGGGTGCGTCGTTAGGGTGCGTCAGGGTGCGTCGTTAGGTTTCGCCAGGGTGCGTTGTGTCGTCAGGGTGCGTTGTTAGGGTGTGTCAGGGTGCGTCGTTAGGGTTCGTCCGAGTGCGTCGTTAGGGTGCGTTAGGGTGCGTCGTTAGGGTGCGTCAGGGTGCGTCGTTAGGTTTCGTCAGGGTGCGTTGTGTCGTCAGGGTGCGTTGTTAGGGTGTGTCAGGGTGCGTCGTTAGGGTGCGTCAGGGTGCGTCCTGTCGTTAGGGTGCGTTGTTAGGGTGCGTCAGGGTGCGTCGTTAGGGTGCGTCAGGGTGCGTCCTGTCGTTAGGGTGCATCGTTAGGGTTCGTCAGGGTGCGTCGTTAGGGTGCGTCAGGGTGCGTCGTTAGGGTTCGTCAGGGTGCGTTGTGTCGTCAGGGTGCGTTGTTAGGGTGTGTCAGGGTGCGTCGTTAGGGTGCGTCAGGGTGCGTCGTTAGGTTGCGTCAGGGTGCGTCGTTAGGGTTCGTCAGGGTGCGTTGTGTCGTCAGGGTGCGTTGTTAGGGTGCGTCAGGGTGCGTCGTTAGGGTGTGTCAGGGTGCGTCGTTAGGGTGCGTTAGGGTGCGATAGGGTGCGTCGTTAGGGTGCGTCGTTAGGGTGCGATAGGTTGCGTCGTTAGGGTGCGTCGTTAGGGTTCGTCAGGGTGCGTTGTGTCGTCAGGGTGCGTTGTTAGGGTGCGTCATTAGGGTGCGCCGTTAGGGTGCGTTGTGTCGTCAGGGTGCGTTGTTAGGGTTCGTCAGGGTGCGTCGTTAGGGTGTGTCAGGGTGCGTCGTTATGGTGCGTCAGGGTGCGTCGTTAGGGTGCGGCAGGGTGCGTTGTGTCGTCAGGGTGCGTTGTTAGGGTGCGTCAGGGTGCGTCGTTAGGGTGCGTCCTGTCGTTAGGGTGCGTTGTTAGGGTGCGTCAGGGTGCGTCGTTAGGGTGCGTCAAGGTGCGTCCTGTCGTTAGGGTGCGTCGTTAGGGTTCGTCAGAGTGCGTCGTTAGGGTGCGTCAGGGTGCGTCGTTAGGGTGCGTCAGGGTGCGTCGTTAGGGTTCGTCAGGGTGCGTTGTGTCGTCAGGGTGCGTTGTTAGGGTGTGTCAGGGTGCGTCGTTAGGGTGCGTCAGGGTGCGTCCTGTCGTTAGGGTGCGTTGTTAGGGTGCGTCAGGGTGCGTCGTTAGGGTGCGTCAGGGTGCGTCCTGTCGTTAGGGTGCGTCGTTAGGGTTCGTCAGGGTGCGTCGTTAGGGTGCGTCAGGGTGCGTCGTTAGGGTGCGTCATGGTGCGTCGTTAGGGTTCGTCAGGGTGCGTTGTGTCGTCAGGGTGCGTTGTTAGGGTGTGTCAGGGTGCGTCGTTAGGGTGCATCAGGGTGCGTCGTTAGGGTGCGTCAGGGTGCGTCGTTAGGGTGCGTCAGGGTGCGTCGTTAGGGTTCGTCAGGGTGCGTTGTGTTGTCAGGGTGCGTTGTTAGGGTGCGTCAGGGTGCGTCGTTAGGGTGTGTCAGGGTGCGTCGTTAGGGTGCGTTAGGGTGCGATAGGGTGCGTCGTTAGGGTGCGTCAGGGTGCGTCGTTAGGGTTCGTCAGGGTGTGTCGTTAGGGTGCGTCAGGGTGCGTCGTTAGGGTGCGTCAGGGTGCGTCGTTAGGGTTCGTCAGGGTGCGTTGTGTCGTCAGGGTGCGTTGTTAGGGTGCGTCAGGGTGCGTCGTTAGGGTTCGTCAGGGTGCGTCGTTAGGGTTCGTCAGGGTGCGTCGTTAGGGTGCGACAGGGTGCGTCGTTAGGGTGCGTCAGGGTGCGTCGTTAGGGTGCGTCGTTAGGGTTCGTCAGGGTGCGTCGTTAGGGTTCGTCAGGGTGCGTCGTTAGGGTGCGTCAGGGTGCGTCGTTAGGGTGCGTCAGGGTGCGTTGTTAGGGTGCGTCAGGGTGCGTTGTGTCATTAGGGTGCGTTGTTAGGGTGCGTCAGGGTGCGTCAGGGTGCGTCCTGTCGTTAGGGTGCGTTGTTAGGGTGCGTCAGGGTGCGTCGTTAGAGTGCGTCAGGGTGCGTCCTGTCGTTAGGGTGCGTCGTTAGGGTTCGTCCGAGTGCGTCGTTAGGGTGCGTTAGGGTGCGTCGTTAGGGTGCGTCAGGGTGCGTCGTTAGGTTTCGTCAGGGTGCGTTGTGTCGTCAGGGTGCGTTGTTAGGGTGTGTCAGGGTGCGTCGTTAGGGTTCGTCCGAGTGCGTCGTTAGGGTGCGTTAGGGTGCGTCGTTAGGGTGCGTCAGGGTGCGTCGTTAGGTTTCGTCAGGGTGCGTTGTGTCGTCAGGGTGCGTTGTTAGGGTGTGTCAGGGTGCGTCGTTAGGGTGCGTCAGGGTGCGTCCTGTCGTTAGGGTGCGTTGTTAGGGTGCGTCAGGGTGCGTCGTTAGGGTGCGTCAGGGTGCGTCCTGTCGTTAGGGTGCATCGTTAGGGTTCGTCAGGGTGCGTCGTTAGGGTGCGTCAGGGTGCGTCGTTAGGGTTCGTCAGGGTGCGTTGTGTCGTCAGGGTGCGTTGTTAGGGTGTGTCAGGGTGCGTCGTTAGGGTGCGTCAGGGTGCGTCGTTAGGGTGCGTCAGGGTGCGTCGTTAGGGTGCGTCAGAGTGCGTCGTTAGGGTTCGTCAGGGTGCGTTGTGTCGTCAGGGTGCGTTGTTAGGGTGCGTCAGGGTGCGTCGTTAGGGTGTGTCAGGGTGCGTCGTTAGGGTGCGTTAGGGTGCGATAGGGTGCGTCGTTAGGGTGCGTCGTTAGGGTGCGATAGGTTGCGTCGTTAGAGTGCGTCGTTAGGGTTCGTCAGGGTGCGTTGTGTCGTCAGGGTGCGTTGTTAGGGTGCGTCATTAGGGTGCGCCGTTAGGGTGCGTTGTGTCGTCAGGGTGCGTTGTTAGGGTTCGTCAGGGTGCGTCGTTAGGGTGTGTCAGGGTGCGTCGTTATGGTGCGTCAGGGTGCGTCGTTAGGGTGCGGCAGGGTGCGTTGTGTCGTCAGGGTGCGTTGTTAGGGTGCGTCAGGGTGCGTCGTTAGGGTGCGTCAGGGTGCGTCGTTAAGGTTCGTCAGGGTGCGTCGTTAGGGTTCGTCAGGGTGCGTCGTTAGGGTTCGTCAGGGTGCGTCGTTAGGGTTCGTCAGGGTGCGTTGTGTCGTCAGGGTGCGTTGTTAAGGTGTGTCAGGGTGCGTCGTTAGGGTGCGATAGGGTGCGTCGTTAGGGTTCGTCGGGGTGCGTTGTGTCGTCAGGGTGCGTTGTTAGGGTGAGTCAGGTTGCGTCGTTAGGGTGCGTCAGGGTGCGTCGTTAGGGTTCGTCAGGGTGCGTCGTTAGGGTTCGTCAGGGTGCGTCGTTAGGGTGCGTCAGGGTGCGTCATGGTGCGTCAGGGTGCGTCCTGTCGATAGGGTGCGTTGTTAGGGTGCGTCAGGGTGCGTCGTTAGGGTGCGTCAGGGTGCGTCCTGTCGTTAGGGTGCGTCGTTAGGGTTCGTCAGAGTGTGTCGTTAGGGTGCGTCAGGGTGCGTCGTTAGGGTGCGTCAGGGTGCGTCGTTAGGGTGCGTCAGGGTGCGTTGTGTCGTTAGGGTGCGTTGTTAGGGTGCGTCGTTAGGGTGCGTCAGGGTGCGTCGTTAGGGTCGTTAGGGTGCGTCGTTAGGGTGCGTCAGGGTGCGTCGTTAGAGTGCGTCAGGGTGCGTCCTGTCGTTAGGGTGCGTCGTTAGGGTTCGTCCGAGTGCGTCGTTAGGGTGCGTCAGGGTGCGTCGTTAGGGTGCGTCAGGGTGCGTCGTTAGGTTTCGTCAGGGTGCGTTGTGTCGTCAGGGTGCGTCGTTAGGGTGCGTCAGGGTGCGTCCTGTCGTTAGGGTGCGTTGTTAGGGTGCGTCAGGGTGCGTCGTTAGGGTGCGTCAGGGTGCGTCCTGTCGTTAGGGTGCGTCGTTAGTGTTCGTCAGGGTGCGTCGTTAGGGTGCGTCAGGGTGCGTCGTTAGGGTGCGTCAGGGTGCGTCGTTAGGGTTCGTCAGGGTGCGTTGTGTCGTCAGGGTGCGTCGTTAGGGTGTGTCAGGGTGCGTCGTTAGGGTGCGTCAGGGTGCGTCGTTAGGGTGCGTCAGGGTGCGTCGTTAGGGTGCGTCAGGTTGCGTCGTTAGGGTTCGTCAGGGTGCGTTGTGTCGTCAGGGTGCGTTGTTAGGGTGCGTCAGGGTGCGTCGTTAGGGTGCGTCAGGGTGCGTCGTTAGGGTGCGTCAGGGTGCGTCGTTAGGGTTCGTCAGGGTGCGTTGTGTCGTCAGGGTGCGTTGTTAAGGTGTGTCAGGGTGCGTCGTTAGGGTGCGATAGGGTGCGTCGTTAGGGTTCGTCAGGGTGCGTTGTGTCGTCAGGGTGCGTTGTTAGGGTGAGTCAGGTTGCGTCGTTAGGGTGCGTCAGGGTGCGTCGTTAAGGTTCGTCAGGGTGCGTCGTTAGGGTTCGTCAGGGTGCGTCGTTAGGGTGCGTCAGGGTGCGTCAGGGTGCGTCCTGTCGTTAGGGTGCGTTGTTAGGGTGCGTCAGGGTGCGTCGTTAGAGTGCGTCAGGGTGCGTCCTGTCGTTAGGGTGCGTCGTTAGGGTTCGTCCGAGTGCGTCGTTAGGGTGCGTCAGGGTGCGTCGTTAGGGTGCGTCAGGGTGCGTCGTTAGGTTTCGTCAGGGTGCGTTGTGTCGTCAGGGTGCGTTGTTAGGGTGTGTCAGGGTGCGTCAGGGTGCGTCCTGTCGTTAGGGTGCGTTGTTAGGGTGCGTCAGGGTGCGTCGTTAGGGTGCGTCAGGGTGCATCCTGTCGTTAGGGTGCATCGTTAGGGTTCGTCAGGGTGCGTCGTTAGGGTGCGTCAGGGTGCGTCGTTAGGGTTCGTCAGGGTGCGTTGTGTCGTCAGGGTGCGTTGTTAGGGATGTGTCAGGGTGCGTCGTTAGGGTGCGTCAGGGTGCGTCGTTAGGGTGCGTCAGGGTGCGTCGTTAGGGTGCGTCAGAGTGCGTCGTTAGGGTTCGTCAGGGTGCGTTGTGTCGTCAGGGTGCGTTGTTAGGGTGCGTCAGGGTGCGTCGTTAGGGTGTGTCAGGGTGCGTCGTTAGGGTGCGTTAGGGTGCGATAGGGTGCGTCGTTAGGGTGCGTCGTTAGGGTGCGATAGGTTGCGTCGTTAGGGTGCGTCAGGTTGCGTCGTTAGGGTGCGTCGTTAGGGTTCGTCACAGTGCGTTGTGTCGTCAGGGTGCGTTGTTAGGGTGCGTCATTAGGATGCGCCGTTAGGGTGCGTTGTGTCGTCAGGGTGCGTTGTTAGGGTTCGTCAGGGTGCGTCGTTAGGGTGTGTCAGGGTGCGTCGTTATGGTGCGTCAGGGTGCGTCGTTAGGGTGCGGCAGGGTGCGTTGTGTCGTCAGGGTGCGTTGTTAGGGTGCGTCAGGGTGCGTCGTTAGGGTGCGTCAGGGTGCGTCGTTAAGGTTCGTCAGGGTGCGTCGTTAGGGTTCGTCAGGGTGCGTCGTTAGGGTTCGTCAGGGTGCGTCGTTAGGGTTCGTCAGGGTGCGTTGTGTCGTCAGGGTGCGTTGTTAAGGTGTGTCAGGGTGCGTCGTTAGGGTTCGTCAGGGTGCGTTGTGTCGTCAGGGTGCGTTGTTAGGGTGAGTCAGGTTGCGTCGTTAGGGTGCGTCAGGGTGCGTCGTTAAGGTTCGTCAGGGTGCGTCGTTAGGGTTCGTCAGGGTGCGTCGTTAGGGTGCGTCAGGGTGCGTCATGGTGCGTCAGGGTGCGTCCTGTCGATAGGGTGCGTTGTTAGGGTTCGTCAGGGTGCGTCGTTCTGGTACATCAAGGTGCGTCCTGTCGTTAGGGTGCGTCGTTAGGGTTCGTCAGAGTGCGTCGTTAGGGTGCGTCAGGGTGCGTCGTTAGGGTGCGTCAGGGTGCGTCGTTAGGGTTCGTCAGGGTGCGTTGTGTCGTCAGGGTGCGTCGTTAGGGTGCGTCAGGGTGCGTCCTGTCGTTAGGGTGCGTTGTTAGGGTGCGTCAGGGTGCGTCGTTAGGGTGCGTCAGGGTGCGTCCTGTCGTTAGGGTGCGTCGTTAGTGTTCGTCAGGGTGCGTTGTTAGGGTGTGTCAGGGTGCGTCGTTAGGGTGCGTCAGGGTGCGTCGTTAGGGTTCGTCAGGGTGCGTTGTGTCGTCAGGGTGCGTTGTTAGGGTGCGTCAGGTTGCGTCGTTAGGGTGCGTCAGGGTGCGTCGTTAGGGTTCGTCAGGGTGCGTTGTGTCATCAGGGTGCGTTGTTAGGGTGTGTCAGGGTGCGTCGTTAGGGTGCGTCAGGGTGCGTCGTTAGGGTGCGTCAGGGTGCGTCGTTAGGGTTCGTCAGGGTGCGTTGTGTCGTCAGGGTGCGTTGTTAAGGTGTGTCAGGGTGCGTCGTTAGGGTGCGATAGGGTGCGTCGTTAGGGTTCGTCAGGGTGCGTTGTGTCGTCAGGGTGCGTTGTTAGGGTGAGTCAGGTTGCGTCGTTAGGGTGCGTCAGGGTGCGTCGTTAAGGTTCGTCAGGGTGCGTCGTTAGGGTTCGTCAGGGTGCGTCGTTAGGGTGCGTCAGGGTGCGTCAGGGTGCGTCCTGTCGTTAGGGTGCGTTGTTAGGGTGCGTCAGGGTGCGTCGTTAGGGTGCGTCAGGGTGCGTCCTGTCGTTAGGGTGCGTCGTTAGGGTTCGTCAGAGTGCGTCGTTAGGGTGCGTCAGGGTGCGTCGTTAGGGTGCGTCAGGGTGCGTCGTTAGGGTTCGTCAGGGTGCGTTGTGTCGTCAGGGTGCGTCGTTAGGGTGCGTCAGGGTGCGTCCTGTCGTTAGGGTGCGTTGTTAGGGTGCGTCAGGGTGCGTCGTTAGGGTGCGTCAGGGTGCGTCCTGTCGTTAGGGTGCGTCGTTAGGGTTCGTCAGGGTGCGTCGTTAGGGTGTGTCAGGGTGCGTCGTTAGGGTGCGTCAGGGTGCGTCGTTAGGGTTCGTCAGGGTGCGTTGTGTCGTCAGGGTGCGTTGTTAGGGTGTGTCAGGGTGCATCGTTAGGGTGCGTCAGGGTGCGTCGTTAGGGTGCGTCAGGGTGCGTCGTTAGGGTGCGTCAGGGTGCGTCGTTAGGGTGCATCAGGGTGCGTTGTGTCGTTAGGGTGCGTTGTTAGGGTGCGTCAGGGTGCGTCAGGGTGAGTCAGGGTGCGTCAGGGTGCATCCTGTCGTTAGGGTGCGTTGTTAGGGTGCGTCAGGGTGCGTCGTTAGGGTTCGTCAGAGTGCGTCGTTAGGGTGCGTCAGGGTGCGTCGTTAGGGTGCGTCAGGTTGCGTCGTTAGGGTTCGTCAGGGTGCGTTGTGTCGTCAGGGTGCGTTGTTAGGGTGTGTCAGGGTGCGTCGTTAGGGTGCGTCAGGGTGCGTCCTGTCGTTAGGGTGCGTCGTTAGGGTTCGTCAGGGTGCGTCGTTAGGGTGCGTCAGGGTGCGTCGTTAGGGTGCGTCAGGGTGCGTCGTTAGGGTTCGTCAGGGTGCGTTGTGTCGTCAGGGTGCGTCGTTAGGGTGCGTCAGGGTGCGTCCTGTCGTTAGGGTGCGTTGTTAGGGTGCGTCAGGGTGCGTCGTTAGGGTGCGTCAGGGTGCGTCCTGTCGTTAGGGTGCGTCGTTAGTGTTCGTCAGGGTGCGTCGTTAGGGTGCGTCAGGGTGCGTCGTTAGGGTGCGTCAGGGTGCGTCGTTAGGGTTCGTCAGGGTGCGTTGTGTCGTCAGGGTGCGTTGTTAGGGTGTGTCAGGGTGCGTCGTTAGGGTGCGTCAGGGTGCGTCGTTAGGGTGCATCAGGGTGCGTCGTTAGGGTGCGTCAGGTTGCGTCGTTAGGGTTCGTCAGGGTGCGTTGTGTCATCAGGGTGCGTTGTTAGGGTGTGTCAGGGTGCGTCGTTAGGGTGCGTCAGGGTGCGTCGTTAGGGTGCGTCAGGGTGCGTCGTTAGGGTTCGTCAGGGTGCGTTGTGTCGTCAGGGTGCGTTGTTAAGGTGTGTCAGGGTGCGTCGTTAGGGTGCGATAGGGTGCGTCGTTAGGGTTCGTCAGGGTGCGTTGTGTCGTCAGGGTGCGTTGTTAGGGTGAGTCAGGTTGCGTCGTTAGGGTGCGTCAGGGTGCGTCGTTAAGGTTCGTCAGGGTGCGTCGTTAGGGTTCGTCAGGGTGCGTCGTTAGGGTGCGTCAGGGTGCGTCAGGGTGCGTCCTGTCGTTAGGGTGCGTTGTTAGGGTGCGTCAGGGTGCGTCGTTAGGGTGCGTCAGGGTGCGTCCTGTCGTTAGGGTGCGTCGTTAGGGTTCGTCAGAGTGCGTCGTTAGGGTGCGTCAGGGTGCGTCGTTAGGGTGCGTCAGGGTGCGTCGTTAGGGTTCGTCAGGGTGCGTTGTGTCGTCAGGGTGCGTCGTTAGGGTGCGTCAGGGTGCGTCCTGTCGTTAGGGTGCGTTGTTAGGGTGCGTCAGGGTGCGTCGTTAGGGTGCGTCAGGGTGCGTCCTGTCGTTAGGGTGCGTCGTTAGGGTTCGTCAGGGTGCGTCGTTAGGGTGTGTCAGGGTGCGTCGTTAGGGTGCGTCAGGGTGCGTCGTTAGGGTTCGTCAGGGTGCGTTGTGTCGTCAGGGTGCGTTGTTAGGGTGTGTCAGGGTGCATCGTTAGGGTGCGTCAGGGTGCGTCGTTAGGGTGCGTCAGGGTGCGTCGTTAGGGTGCGTCAGGGTGCGTCGTTAGGGTGCATCAGGGTGCGTTGTGTCGTTAGGGTGCGTTGTTAGGGTGCGTCAGGGTGCGTCAGGGTGAGTCAGGGTGCGTCAGGGTGCATCCTGTCGTTAGGGTGCGTTGTTAGGGTGCGTCAGGGTGCGTCGTTAGGGTTCGTCAGAGTGCGTCGTTAGGGTGCGTCATTAGGGTGTGCAGGGTGCGTCGTTAGGGTGCGTCAGGTTGCGTCGTTAGGGTTCGTCAGGGTGCGTTGTGTCGTCAGGGTGCGTTGTTAGGGTGTGTCAGGGTGCGTCGTTAGGGTGCGTCAGGGTGCGTCCTGTCGTTAGGGTGCGTTGTTAGGGTGCGTCAGGGTGCGTCGTTAGGGTGCGTCAGGGTGCGTCCTGTCGTTAGGGTGCGTCGTTAGGGTTCGTCAGGGTGCGTCGTTAGGGTGCGTCAGGGTGCGTCGTTAGGGTGCGTCAGGGTGTGTCGTTAGGGTTCGTCAGGGTGCGTTGTGTCGTCAGGGTGCGTTGTTAGGGTGTGTCAGGGTGCGTCGTTAGGGTGCGTCAGGGTGCGTCGTTAGGGTGCGTCAGGGTGCGTCGTTAGGGTTCGTCAGGGTGCGTTGTGTCGTCAGGGTGCGTTGTTAGGGTGCGTCAGGGTGCGTCGTTAGGGTGCGTCAGGGTGCGTCCTGTCGTTAGGGTGCGTCGTTAGGGTTCGTCAGAGTGCGTCGTTAGGGTGCGTCAGGGTGCGTCGTTAGGGTGCGTCAGGGTGCGTCGTTAGGGTTCGTCAGGGTGCGTTGTGTCGTCAGGGTGCGTCGTTAGGGTGCGTCAGGGTGCGTCCTGTCGTTAGGGTGCGTTGTTAGGGTGCGTCAGGGTGCGTCGTTAGGGTGCGTCAGGGTGCGTCCTGTCGTTAGGGTGCGTCGTTAGTGTTCGTCAGGGTGCGTCGTTAGGGTGCGTCAGGGTGCGTCGTTAGGGTGCGTCAGGGTGCGTCGTTAGGGTTCGTCAGGGTGCGTTGTGTCGTCAGGGTGCGTTGTTAGGGTGTGTCAGGGTGCGTCGTTAGGGTGCGTCAGGGTGCGTCGTTAGGGTGCGTCAGGGTGCGTCGTTAGGGTGCGTCAGGTTGCGTCGTTAGGGTTCGTCAGGTTGCGTTGTGTCGTCAGGGTGCGTTGTTAGGGTGTGTCAGGGTGCGTCGTTAGGGTGCGTCAGGGTGCGTCGTTAGGGTGCGTCAGGGTGCGTCGTTAGGGTTCGTCAGGGTGCGTTGTGTCGTCAGGGTGCGTTGTTAAGGTGTGTCAGGGTGCGTCGTTAGGGTGCGATAGGGTGCGTCGTTAGGGTTCGTCAGGGTGCGTTGTGTCGTCAGGGTGCGTTGTTAGGGTGAGTCAGGTTGCGTCGTTAGGGTGCGTCAGGGTGCGTCGTTAAGGTTCGTCAGGGTGCGTCGTTAGGGTTCGTCAGGGTGCGTCGTTAGGGTGCGTCAGGGTGCTTCAGGGTGCGTCCTGTCGTTAGGGTGCGTTGTTAGGGTGCGTCAGGGTGCGTCGTTAGGGTGCGTCAGGGTGCGTCCTGTCGTTAGGGTGCGTCGTTAGGGTTCGTCAGAGTGCGTCGTTTGGGTGCGTCAGGGTGCGTCGTTAGGGTGCGTCAGGGTGCGTCGTTAGGGTTCGTCAGGGTGCGTTGTGTCGTCAGGGTGCGTCGTTAGGGTGCGTCAGGGTGCGTCCTGTCGTTAGGGTGCGTTGTTAGGGTGCGTCAGGGTGCGTCGTTAGGGTGCGTCAGGGTGCGTCCTGTCGTTAGGGTGCGTCGTTAGGGTTCGTCAGGGTGCGTCGTTAGGGTGTGTCAGGGTGCGTCGTTAGGGTGCGTCAGGGTGCGTCGTTAGGGTTCGTCAGGGTGCGTTGTGTCGTCAGGGTGCGTTGTTAGGGTGTGTCAGGGTGCATCGTTAGGGTGCGTCAGGGTGCGTCGTTAGGGTGCGTCAGGGTGCGTCGTTAGGGTGCGTCAGGGTGCGTCGTTAGGGTGCATCAGGGTGCGTTGTGTCGTTAGGGTGCGTTGTTAGGGTGCGTCAGGGTGCGTCAGGGTGAGTCAGGGTGCGTCAGGGTGCATCCTGTCGTTAGGGTGCGTTGTTAGGGTGCGTCAGGGTGCGTCGTTAGGGTTCGTCAGAGTGCGTCGTTAGGGTGCGTCAGGGTGCGTCGTTAGGGTGCGTCAGGTTGCGTCGTTAGGGTTCGTCAGGGTGCGTTGTGTCGTCAGGGTGCGTTGTTAGGGTGTGTCAGGGTGCGTCGTTAGGGTGCGTCAGGGTGCGTCCTGTCGTTAGGGTGCGTTGTTAGGGTGCGTCAGGGTGCGTCGTTAGGGTGCGTCAGGGTGCGTCCTGTCGTTAGGGTGCGTCGTTAGGGTTCGTCAGGGTGCGTCGTTAGGGTGCGTCAGGGTGCGTCATTAGGGTGCGTCAGGGTGCGTCGTTAGGGTTCGTCAGGGTGCGTTGTGTCGTCAGGGTGCGTTGTTAGGGTGTGTCAGGGTGCGTCGTTAGGGTGCGTCAGGGTGCGTCGTTAGGGTGCGTCAGGGTGCGTCGTTAGGGTTCGTCAGGGTGCGTTGTGTCGTCAGGGTGCGTTGTTAGGGTGCGTCAGGGTGCGTCGTTAGGGTGTGTCAGGGTGCGTCGTTAGGGTGCGTTAGGGTGCGATAGGGTGCGTCGTTAGGGTGCGTCGTTAGGGTGCGATAGGTTGCGTCGTTAGGGTGCGTCGTTAGGGTTCGTCAGGGTGCGTTGTGTCATCAGGGTGCGTTGTTAGGGTGCGTCGTTAGGGTGCGTCGTTAGGGTGCGTTGTGTCGTCAGGGTGCGTTGTTAGGGTTCGTCAGGGTGCGTCGTTAGGGTGTGTCAGGGTGCGTCGTTATGGTGCGTCAGGGTGCGTCGTTAGGGTGCGGCAGGGTGCGTTGTGTTGTCAGGGTGCGTTGTTAGGGTGCGATAGGGTGCGTCGTTAGGGTTCGTCAGGGTGCGTTGTGTCGTCAGGGTGCGTTGTTAGGGTGAGTCAGGTTGCGTCGTTAGGGTGCGTCAGGGTGCGTCGTTAAGGTTCGTCAGGGTGCGTCGTTAGGGTTCGTCAGGGTGCGTCGTCAGGGTGCGTCAGGGTGCGTCAGGGTGCGTCATGTCGTTAGGGTGCGTTGTTAGGGTGCGTCAGGGTGCGTCGTTAGGGTGCGTCAGGGTGCGTCCTGTCGTTAGGGTGCGTCGTTAGGGTTCGTCAGGGTGCGTCGTTAGGGTGCGTCAGGGTGCGTCGTTAGGGTGCGTCAGGGTGCGTCGTTAGGGTTCGTCAGGGTGCGTTGTGTCGTCAGGGTGCGTCGTTAGGGTGCGTCAGGGTCCATCCTGTCGTTAGGGTGCGTTGTTAGGGTGCGTCAGGGTCGTTAGGGTGTGTCAGGGTGCGTCGTTATGGTGCGTCAGGGTGCGTCGTTAGGGTGCGGCAGGGTGCGTTGTGTCGTCAGGGTGCGTTGTTAGGGTGCGTCAGGGTGCGTCGTTAGGGTGCGTCAGGGTGCGTCGTTAAGGTTCGTCAGGGTGCGTCGTTAGGGGTCGTCAGGGTGCGTCGTTAGGGTGCGTCAGGGTGCGTCGTTAGGGTGCGTCAGGGTGCGTCGTTAGGGTTCGTCAGGGTGCGTTGTTAAGGTGTGTCAGGGTGCGTCGTTAGGGTGCGATAGGGTTCGTCGTTAGGGTTCGTCAGGGTGCGTTGTGTCGTCAGGGTGCGTTGTTAGGGTGAGTCAGGTTGCGTCGTTAGGGTGCGTCAGGGTGCGTCGTTAAGGTTCGTCAGGGTGCGTCGTTAGGGTTCGTCAGGGTGCGTCGTTAGGGTGCGTCAGGGTGCGTCAGGGTGCGTCCTGTCGTTAGGGTGCGTTGTTAGGGTGCGTCAGGGTGCGTCGTTAGGGTGCGTCAGGGTGCGTCCTGTCGTTAGGGTGCGTCGTTAGGGTTCGTCAGAGTGCGTCGTTTGGGTGCGTCAGGGTGCGTCGTTAGGGTGCGTCAGGGTGCGTCGTTAGGGTTCGTCAGGGTGCGTTGTGTCGTCAGGGTGCGTCGTTAGGGTGCGTCAGGGTGCGTCCTGTCGTTAGGGTGCGTTGTTAGGGTGCGTCAGGGTGCGTCGTTAGGGTGCGTCAGGGTGCGTCCTGTCGTTAGGGTGCGTCGTTAGGGTTCGTCAGGGTGCGTCGTTAGGGTGTGTCAGGGTGCGTCGTTAGGGTGCGTCAGGGTGCGTCGTTAGGGTTCGTCAGGGTGCGTTGTGTCGTCAGGGTGCGTTGTTAGGGTGTGTCAGGGTGCATCGTTAGGGTGCGTCAGGGTGCGTCGTTAGGGTGCGTCAGGGTGCGTCGTTAGGGTGCGTCAGGGTGCGTCGTTAGGGTGCATCAGGGTGCGTTGTGTCGTTAGGGTGCGTTGTTAGGGTGCGTCAGGGTGCGTCAGGGTGAGTCAGGGTGCGTCAGGGTGCATCCTGTCGTTAGGGTGCGTTGTTAGGGTGCGTCAGGGTGCGTCGTTAGGGTTCGTCAGAGTGCGTCGTTAGGGTGCGTCAGGGTGCGTCGTTAGGGTGCGTCAGGTTGCGTCGTTAGGGTTCGTCAGGGTGCGTTGTGTCGTCAGGGTGCGTTGTTAGGGTGTGTCAGGGTGCGTCGTTAGGGTGCGTCAGGGTGCGTCCTGTCGTTAGGGTGCGTTGTTAGGGTGCGTCAGGGTGCGTCGTTAGGGTGCGTCAGGGTGCGTCCTGTCGTTAGGGTGCGTCGTTAGGGTTCGTCAGGGTGCGTCGTTAGGGTGCGTCAGGGTGCGTCATTAGGGTGCGTCAGGGTGCGTCGTTAGGGTTCGTCAGGGTGCGTTGTGTCGTCAGGGTGCGTTGTTAGGGTGTGTCAGGGTGCGTCGTTAGGGTGCGTCAGGGTGCGTCGTTAGGGTGCGTCAGGGTGCGTCGTTAGGGTTCGTCAGGGTGCGTTGTGTCGTCAGGGTGCGTTGTTAGGGTGCGTCAGGGTGCGTCGTTAGGGTGTGTCAGGGTGCGTCGTTAGGGTGCGTTAGGGTGCGATAGGGTGCGTCGTTAGGGTGCGTCGTTAGGGTGCGATAGGTTGCGTCGTTAGGGTGCGTCGTTAGGGTTCGTCAGGGTGCGTTGTGTCATCAGGGTGCGTTGTTAGGGTGCGTCGTTAGGGTGCGTCGTTAGGGTGCGTTGTGTCGTCAGGGTGCGTTGTTAGGGTTCGTCAGGGTGCGTCGTTAGGGTGTGTCAGGGTGCGTCGTTATGGTGCGTCAGGGTGCGTCGTTAGGGTGCGGCAGGGTGCGTTGTGTTGTCAGGGTGCGTTGTTAGGGTGCGATAGGGTGCGTCGTTAGGGTGCGTTAGGGTGCGTCAGGGTGCGTCCTGTCGTTAGGGTAGGTCGTTAGGGTTCGTCAGAGTGCGTCGTTAGGGTGCGTCAGGGTGCGTCGTTAGGGTGCGTCAGGGTGCGTCGTTAGGGTTCGTCAGGGTGCGTTGTGTCGTCAGGGTGCGTCGTTAGGGTGCGTCAGGGTCCATCCTGTCGTTAGGGTGCGTTGTTAGGGTGCGTCAGGGTCGTTAGGGTGTGTCAGGGTGCGTCGTTATGGTGCGTCAGGGTGCGTCGTTAGGGTGCGGCAGGGTGCGTTGTGTCGTCAGGGTGCGTTGTTAGGGTGCGTCAGGGTGCGTCGTTAGGGTGCATCAGGGTGCGTCGTTAAGGTTCGTCAGGGTGCGTCGTTAGGGTTCGTCAGGGTGCGTCGTTAGGGTGTGTCAGGGTGCGTCGTTAGGGTGCGTCAGGGTGCGTCGTTAGGGTTCGTCAGGGTGCGTTGTGTCGTCAGGGTGCGTTGTTAAGGTGTGTCAGGGTGCGTCGTTAGGGTGCGATAGGGTGCGTCGTTAGGGTTCGTCAGGGTGCGTTGTGTCGTCAGGGTGCGTTGTTAGGGTGAGTCAGGTTGCGTCATTAGGGTGCGTCAGGGTGCGTCGTTAAGGTTCGTCAGGGTGCGTCGTTAGGGTTCGTCAGGGTGCGTCGTTAGGGTGCGTCAGGGTGCGTCAGGGTGCGTCCTGTCGTTAGGGTGCGTTGTTAGGGTGCGTCAGGGTGCGTCGTTAGGGTGCGTCAGGGTGCGCCCTGTCGTTAGGGTGCGTCGTTAGGGTTCATCAGAGTGCGTCGTTAGGGTGCGTCAGGGTGCGTCGTTAGGGTGCGTCAGGGTGCGTCGTTAGGGTTCGTCAGGGTGCGTTGTGTCATCAGGGTGCGTCGTTAGGGTGCGTCAGGGTGCGTCCTGTCGTTAGGGTGCGTTGTTAGGGTGCGTCAGGGTGCGTCGTTAGGGTGCGTCAGGGTGCGTCCTGTCGTTAGGGTGCGTCGTTAGGGTTCGTCAGGGTGCGTTGTGTCGTCAGGGTGCGTTGTTAGGGTGTGTCAGGGTGCGTCGTTAGGGTGCGTCAGGGTGCGTCGTTAGGGTGCGTCAGGGTGCGTCGTTAGGGTGCGTCAGGGTGCGTCGTTAGGGTTCGTCAGGGTGCGTTGTGTCGTCAGGGTGCGTTGTTAGGGTTCGTCAGGGTGCGTCGTTAGGGTGCGTCAGGGTGCGTCGTTAGGGTGCGTCAGGGTGCGTCGTTAGGGTGCGTCAGGGTGCGTTGTGTCGTTAGGGTGCGTTGTTAGGGTGCGTCAGGGTGCGTCAGGGTGCATCAGGGTGCGTCCTGTCGTTAGGGTGCGTTGTTAGGGTGCATCAGGGTGCGTCGTTAGGGTGCGTCAGGGTGCGTCCAGTCGTTAGGGTGCGTCGTTAGGGTTCGTCAGAGTGCGTCGTTAGGGTGCGTCAGGGTGCGTCGTTAGGGTGCGTCAGGGTGCGTCGTTAGGGTTCGTCAGGGTGCGTTGTGTCGTCAGGGTGCGTTGTTAGGGTGTGTCAGGGTGCGTCGTTAGGGTGCGTCAGGGTGCGTCCTGTCGTTAGGGTGCGTTGTTAGGGTGCGTCAGGGTGCGTCATTAGGGTGCGTCAGGGTGCGTCCTGTCGTTAGGGTGCGTCGTTAGGGTTCGTCAGGGTGCGTCGTTAGGGTGCGTCAGGGTGCGTCGTTAGGGTGCGTCAGGGTGCGTCGTTAGGGTTCGTCAGGGTGCGTTGTGTCGTCAGGGTGCGTTGTTAGGGTGTGTCAGGGTGCGTCGTTAGAGTGCGTCAGGGTGCGTCGTTAGGGTGCGTCAGGGTGCGTCGTTAGGGTGCGTCAGGGTGCGACGTTAGGGTTCGTCAGGTTGCGTTGTGTCGTCAGGGTGCGTTGTTAGGGTGCGTCAGGGTGCGTCGTTAGGGTGTGTCAGGGTGCGTCGTTAGGGTGCGTTAGGGTGCGATAGGGTGCGTCGTTAGGGTGCGTCGTTAGGGTGCGATAGGTTGCGTCGTTAGGGTGCGTCGTTAGGGTTCGTCAGGGTGCGTTGTGTCGTCAGGGTGCGTCGTTAGGGTGCGTCGTTAGGGTGCGTTGTGTCGTCAGGGTGCGTTGTTAGGGTGTGTCAGGGTGCGTCGTTAGGGTGCGTCAGGGTGCGTCCTGTCGTTAGGGTGCGTTGTTAGGGTGCGTCAGGGTGCGTCATTAGGGTGCGTCAGGGTGCGTCCTGTCGTTAGGGTGCGTCGTTAGGGTTCGTCAGGGTGCGTCGTTAGGGTGCGTCAGGGTGCGTCGTTAGGGTGCGTCAGGGTGCGTCGTTAGGGTTCGTCAGGGTGCGTTGTGTCGTCAGGGTGCGTTGTTAGGGTGTGTCAGGGTGCGTCGTTAGGGTGCGTCAGGGTGCGTCGTTAGGGTGCGTCAGGGTGCGTCGTTAGGGTGCGTCAGGGTGCGTCGTTAGGGTTCGTCAGGTTGCGTTGTGTCGTCAGGGTGCGTTGTTAGGGTGCGTCAGGGTGCGTCGTTAGGGTGTGTCAGGGTGCGTCGTTAGGGTGCGTTAGGGTGCGATAGGGTGCGTCGTTAGGGTGCGTCGTTAGGGTGCGATAGGTTGCGTCGTTAGGGTGCGTCGTTAGGGTTCGTCAGGGTGCGTTGTGTCGTCAGGGTGCGTCGTTAGGGTGCGTCGTTAGGGTGCGTTGTGTCGTCAGGGTGCGTTGTTAGGGTTCGTCAGGGTGCGTCGTTAGGGTGTGTTAGGGTGTGTCAGGGTGCGTCGTTAGGGTGCGATAGGGTGCGTCGTTAGGGTTCGTCAGGGTGCGTTGTGTCGTCAGGGTGCGTTGTTAGGGTGCGTCAGGGTGCGTCGTTAGGGTGCGTCAGGGTGCGTCGTTAGGGTTCGTCAGGGTGCGTTGTGTCGTCAGGGTGCGTCGTTAGGGTGTGTCAGGGTGCGTCGTTAGGGTGCGATAGGGTGCGTCGTTAGGGTTCGTCAGGGTGCGTTGTGTCGTCAGGGTGCGTTGTTAGGGTGCGTCATGGTGCGTCGTTAGGGTGTGTCAGGGTGCGTCGTTAGGGTGCGATAGGGTGCGTCGTTAGGGTGCGTCGTTAGGGTTCGTCAGGGTGCGTCGTTAGGGTTCGTCAGGGTGCGTCGTTAGGGTTCGTCAGGGTGCGTCGTTAGGGTGCGTCAGGGTGCGTCATTAGGGTTCGTCAGGGTGCGTTGTGTCGTCAAGGTGCGTCGTTAGGGTGCGTCAGGGTGCGTCATTAGGGTGCGTCAGGGTGCGTCGTTAGGGTTCGTCAGGGTGCGTCGTTAGGGTTCGTCAGGGTGCGTTGTGTCGTCAGGGTGCGTTGTTTGGGTGCGTCAGGGTGCGTCGTTAGGGTGCGTCAGGATGCGTCGTTAGGGTTCGTCAGGGTGCGTCGTTAGGGTTCGTCAGGGTGCGTTGTGTCGTCAGGGTGCGTTGTTAGGGTGCGTCAGGGTGCGTCGTTAGGGTGTGTCAGGTGCATCGTTAGGGTGCGATAGGGTGCGTCGTTAGGGTTCGTCAGGGTGCGTTGTGTCGTCAGGGTGCGTCGTTAGGGTGTGTCAGGGTGCGCCATTAGGGTGCGATAGGGTGCGTCGTTAGGGTTCGTCAGGGTGCGTTGTGTCGTCATGGTGCGTTGTTAGGGTGCGTCAGGGTGCGTCGTTAGGGTGTGTCAGGGTGCGTCGTTAGGGTGCGATAGGGTGCGTCGTTAGGGTGCGTCGTTAGGGTTCGTCAGGGTGCGTCGTTAGGGTTCGTCAGGGTGCGTCGTTAGGGTTCGTCAGGGTGCGTCGTTAGGGTGCGTCAGGGTGCGTCATTAGGGTTCGTCAGGGTGCGTTGTGTCGTCAGGGTGCGTCGTTAGGGTGCGTCAAGGTGTGTCATTAGGGTGCGTCAGGGTGCGTCGTTAGGGTTCGTCAGGGTGCGTCGTTAGGGTTCGTCAGGGTGCGTTGTGTCGTCAGGGTGCGTTGTTAGGGTGCGTCAGGGTGCGTTGTTAGGGTGCGTCAGGATGCGTCGTTAGGGTTCGTCAGGGTGCGTCGTTAAGGTTCGCCAGGGTGCGTTGTGTCGTTAGGGTGCGTTGTTAGGGTGCGTCAGGTTGCGTCGTTAGGGTGCGTCAGGGTGCGTCCTGTCGTTAGGGTGCGTTGTTAGGGTGCGTCATTAGGGTGCGTCAGGGTGCGTCGTTAGGGTTCGTCAGGGTGCGTTGTGTCGTCAGGGTGCGTTGTTAGGGTGCGTCAGGGTGAGTCGTTAGGGTGTTTCAGGGTGCGTCGTTAGGGTGCGATAGGGTGCGTCGTTAGGGTTCGTCAGGGTGCGTTGTGTCGTCAGGGTGCGTTGTTAGGGTGTGTCAGGGTGCGTCGTTAGGGTGCCTCAGGGTGCGTCGTTAGGGTTCGTCAGGGTGCGTCGTCGTTAGGGTGCGTTGTTAGGGTGCGTTAGGGTGCGTCGTTAGGGTGTGTCAGGGTGCGTCGTTAGGGTGCGATAGGGTGCGTCGTTAGGGTTCGTCAGGGTGCGTTGTGTCGTCAGGGTGCGTTGTTAGGGTGTGTCAGGGTGCGTCGTTAGGGTGCGATAGGGTGCGTCGTTAGGGTTCGTCAGGGTGCGTTGTGTCGTCAGGGTGCGTCGTTAGGGTGCGTCAGGGTGCGTCATTAGGGTGCGTCAGGGTGCGTCGTTAGGGTTCGTCAGGGTGCGTCGTTAGGGTTCGTCAGGGTGCGTTGTGTCGTCAGGGTGCGTTGTTAGGGTGCGTCAGGGTGCGTCGTTAGGGTGCGTCAGGATGCGTCGTTAGGGTTCGTCAGGGTGCGTCGTTAGGGTTCGTCAGGGTGCGTTGTGTCGTCAGGGTGCGTTGTTAGGGTGCGTCAGGGTGCGTCGTTAGGGTGTGTCAGGGTGCGTCGTTAGGGTGCGATAGGGTGCGTCGTTAGGGTTCGTCAGGGTGCGTTGGGTCGTCAGGGTGCGTTGTTAGGGTGCGTCAGGGTGCGTCGTTAGGGTGCGTCAGGGTGCGTCGTTAGGGTTCGTCAGGGTGCGTCGTTAGGGTTCGTCAGGGTGCGTTGTTAGGGTGCGTCAGGGTGCGTCGTTAGGGTGCGTCAGGGTGCGTCGTTAGGGTTCGTCAGGGTGCGTTGTGTCGTCAGGGTGCGTTGTTAAGGTGTGTCAGGGTGCGTCGTTAGGGTGCGATAGGGTGCGTCGTTAGGGTTCGTCAGGGTGCGTTGTGTCGTCAGGGTGCGTTGTTAGGGTGAGTCAGGTTGCGTCGTTAGGGTGCGTCAGGGTGCGCCGTTAAGGTTCGTCAGGGTGCGTCGTTAGGGTTCGTCAGGGTGCGTCGTTAGGGTGCGTTGTTAGGGTGCGTCGTTAGGGTGCGTCAGGGTGCGTCCTGTCGTTAGGGTGCGTCGTTAGGGTTCGTCAGGGTGCTTCGTTAGGGTGCGTCAAGGTGCGTCGTTAGGGTGCGTCAGGGTGCGTCGTTAGGGTTCGTCAGGGTGCGTTGTGTCGTCAGGGTGCGTTGTTAGGGTGTGTCAGGGTGCGTCGTTAGGGTGCGTCAGGGTGCGTCGTTAGGGTGCGATAGGGTGCGTCGTTAGGGTTCGTCAGGGTGCATTGTGTCGTCAGGGTGCGTTGTTAGGGTGCGTCAGGGTGCGTCGTTAGGGTGCGTCAGGGTGCGTCGTTAGGGTTCGTCAGGGTGCGTTTTGTCGTCAGGGTGCGTTGTTAGGGTTCGTCAGGGTGCGTCGTTAGGGTGTGTCAGGGTGCGTCGTTAGGGTGCGATAGGGTGCGTCGTTAGGGTTCGTCAGGGTGTGTTGTGTCGTCAGGGTGCGTTGTTAGGGTGCGTCAGGGTGCGTCGTTAGGGTGCGTCAGGGTGCGTCGTTAAGGTTCGTCAGGGTGCGTTGTGTCGTCAGGGTGCGTCGTTAGGGTGTGTCAGGGTGCGTCGTTAGGGTGCGATAGGGTGCGTCGTTAGGGTTCGTCAGGGTGCGTTGTGTCGTCAGGGTGCGTCGTTAGGGTGCGTCAGGGTGCGTCGTTAGGGTGTGTCAGGGTGCGTCGTTAGGGTGCGATAGGGTGCGTCGTTAGGGTGCGTCGTTAGGGTTCGTCAGGGTGCGTCGTTAGGGTTCGTCAGGGTGCGTCGTTAGGGTTCGTCAGGGTGCGTCGTTAGGGTGCGTCAGGGTGCGTCATTAGGGTTCGTCAGGGTGCGTTGTGTCGTCAAGGTGCGTCGTTAGGGTGCGTCAGGGTGCGTCGTTAGGGTGCGTCAGGGTGCGTCGTTAAGGTTCGTCAGGGTGCGTCGTTAGGGTTCGTCAGGGTGCGTCGTTAGGGTGCGTCAGGGTGCGTCAGGGTGCGTCCTGTCGTTAGGGTGCATTGTTAGGGTGCGTCAGGGTGCGTCGTTAGGGTGCGTCAGGGTGCGTCCTGTCGTTAGGGTGCGTCGTTAGGGTTCGTCTGAGTGCGTCGTTAGGGTGCGTCAGGGTGCGTCGTTAGGGTGCGTCAGGGTGCGTCGTTAGGGTTCGTCAGGGTGCGTTGTGTCGTCAGGGTGCGTCGTTAGGGTGCCTCAGGGTGCGTCCTGTCGTTAGGGTGCGTTGTTAGGGTGCGTCAGGGTGCGTCGTTAGGGTGCGTCAGGGTGCGTCCTGTCGTTAGGGTGCGTCGTTAGGGTTCGTCAGGGTGCGTCGTTAGGGTGCGTCAGGGTGCGTCGTTAGGGTGCGTCAGGGTGCGTCGTTAGGGTGCGTCAGGGTGCGTTGTGTCGTCAGGGTGCGTCGTTAGGGTGTGTCAGGGTGCGTCGTTAGGGTGCGTTAGGGTGCGTCAGGGTGCGTCCTGTCGTTAGGGTGCGTTGTTAGGGTGCGTCAGGGTGCGTCGTTAGGGTGCGTCAGGGTGCGTTGTGTCGTCAGGGTGCGTTGTTAGGGTTCGTCAGGGTGCGTCGTTAGGGTGCGTCAGGGTGCGTCGTTAGGGTGTGTCAGGGTGCGTCGTTAGGGTGCGATAGGGTGCGTCGTTCGGGTTCGTCAGGGTGCGTTGTGTCGTCAGGGTGCGTCGTTAGGGTGTGTCAGGGTGCGCCGTTAGGGTGCAATAGGGTGCGTCGGTAGGGTTCGTCAGGGTGCGTTGTGTCGTCATGGTGCGTTGTTAGGGTGCGTCAGGGTGCGTCGTTAGGGTGCGTCAGGGTGCGTCGTTAGGGTGCGATAGGGTGCGTCGTTAGGGTGCGTCGTTAGGGTTCGTCAGGGTGCGTCGTTAGGGTTCGTCAGAATGCGTCGTTAGGGTTCGTCAGGGTGCGTCGTTAGGGTGCGTCAGGGTGCGTCATTAGGTTTCGTCAGGGTGCGTTGTGTCGTCAGGGTGCGTCGTTAGGGTGCGTCAGGGTGTGTCATTAGGGTGCGTCGTTAGGGTTCGTCAGGGTGCGTCGTTAGGGTTCGTCAGGGTGCGTTGTGTCGTCAGGGTGCGTTGTTAGGGTGCGTCAGGGTGCGTCGTTAGGGTGCGTCAGGATGCGTCGTTAGGGTTCGTCAGGGTGCGTCGTTAGGGTTCGTCAGGGTGCGTCGTTAGGGTGCGTCAGGGTGCGTCGTTAGGGTGCGTCAGGGTGCGTCGTTAGGGTTCGTCAGGGTGCGTTGTGTCGTCAGGGTGCGTCGTTAGGGTGCGTCAGGGTGCGTCCTGTCGTTAGGGTGCGTCGTTAGGGTGCGTCAGGGTGCGTCGTTAGGGTGCGTCAGGGTGCGTCGTTAGGGTTCGTCAGGGTGCGTCGTTAGGGTGCGTCAGGGTGCGTCGTTAGGGTGCGTCAGGGTGCGTCGTTAGGGTTCGTCAGGGTGCGTTGTGTCGTCAGGGTGTGTTGTTAGGGTGTGTCAGGGTGCGTCGTTAGGGTGCGTCAGGGTGCGTCGTTAGGGTGCGTCAGGGTGCGTCGTTAGGGTGCGTCAGGGTGCGTCGTTAGGGTTCGTCAGGGTGCGTTGTGTCGTCAGGGTGCGTTGTTAGGGTTCGTCAGGGTGCGTCGTTAGGGTGCGTCAGGGTGCGTCGTTAGGGTGTGTCAGGGTGCGTCGTTAGGGTGCGATAGGGTGCGTCGTTCGGGTTCGTCAGGGTGCGTTGTGTCGTCAGGGTGCGTCGTTAGGGTGTGTCAGGGTGCGCCGTTAGGGTGCAATAGGGTGCGTCGGTAGGGTTCGTCAGGGTGCGTTGTGTCGTCATGGTGCGTTGTTAGGGTGCGTCAGGGTGCGTCGTTAGGGTGCGTCAGGGTGCGTCGTTAGGGTGCGATAGGGTGCGTCGTTAGGGTGCGTCGTTAGGGTTCGTCAGGGTGCGTCGTTAGGGTTCGTCAGGGTGCGTCGTTAGGGTTCGTCAGGGTGCGTCGTTAGGGTGCGTCAGGGTGCGTCATTAGGTTTCGTCAGGGTGCGTTGTGTCATCAGGGTGCGTCGTTAGGGTGCGTCAGGGTGTGTCATTAGGGTGCGTCGTTAGGGTTCGTCAGGGTGCGTCGTTAGGGTTCGTCAGGGTGCGTTGTGTCGTCAGGGTGCGTTGTTAGGGTGCGTCAGGGTGCGTCGTTAGGGTGCGTCAGGATGCGTCGTTAGGGTTCGTCAGGGTGCGTCGTTAGGGTTCGCCAGGGTGCGTTGTGTCGTTAAGGTGCGTTGTTAGGGTGCGTCAGGTTGCGTCGTTAGGGTGCGTCAGGGTGCGTCCTGTCGTTAGGGTGCGTTGTTAGGGTTCGTCAGGGTGCGTTGTGTCGTCAGGGTGCGTCCTGTCGTTAGGGTGCGTTGTTAGGGTGCGTCATTAGGGTGCGTCAGGGTGCGTTGTTAGGGTGCGTCAGGGTGCGTCGTTAGGGTGCCTCAGGGTGCGTCGTTAGGGTTCGTCAGGGTGCGTTGTCGTCGTCAGGGTGCGTTGTTAGGGTGCGTCAGGGTGCGTCGTTAGGGTGTGTCAGGGTGCGTCGTTAGGGTGCGATAGGGTGCGTCGTTAGGGTTCGTCATGGTGCGTTGTGTCGTCAGGGTGCGTTGTTAGGGTGTGTCAGGGTGCGTCGTTAGGGTGCGATAGGGTGCGTCGTTAGGGTTCGTCAGGGTGCGTTGTGTCGTCAGGGTGCGTCGTTAGGGTGCGTCAGGGTGTGTCATTAGGGTGCGTCAGTGTGCGTCGTTAGGGTTCGTCAGGGTGCGTCGTTAGGGTTCGTCAGGGTGCGTTGTGTCGTCAGGGTGCGTTGTTAGGGTGCGTCAGGGTGCGTCGTTAGGGTGCGTCAGGATGCGTCGTTAGGGTTCGTCAGGGTGCGTCGTTAGGGTTCGTCAGGGTGCGTTGTGTCATCAGGGTGCGTTGTTAGGGTGCGTCAGGGTGCGTCGTTAGGGTGTGTCAGGGTGCGTCGTTAGGGTGCGATAGGGTGCGTCGTTAGGGTTCGTCAGGGTGCGTTGGGTCGTCAGGGTGCGTCGTTAGGGTGCGTCAGGGTGCGTCGTTAGGGGTGCGTCAGGGTGCGTTGTGTCGTCAGGGTGCGTTGTTAGGGTGCGTCAGGGTGCGTCGTTAGGGTGCGTCAGGGTGCGTCGCTAAGGTTCGTCAGGGTGCGTCGTTAGGGTTCGTCAGGGTGCGTCGTTAGGGTGCGTCAGGGTGCGTCGTTAGGGTGCGTCAGGGTGCGTCGTTAGGGTTCGTCAGGGTGCGTTGTGTCGTCAGGGTGCGTTGTTAAGGTGTGTCAGGGTGCGTCGTTATGGTGCGATAGGGTGCGTCGTTAGGGTTCGTCAGGGTGCGTTGTGTCGTCAGGGTGCGTTGTTAGGGTGAGTCAGGTTGCGTCGTTAGGGTGCGTCAGGGTGCGTCGTTAAGGTTCGTCAGGGTGCGTCGTTAGGGTTCGTCAGGGTGCGTCGTTAGGGTGCGTCAGGGTGCGTCAGGGTGCGTCAGGGTGCGTCCTGTCGTTAGGGTGCGTTGTTAGGGTGCGTCAGGGTGCGTCGTTAGGGTGTGTCAGGGTGCGTCCTGTCGTTAGGGTGCGTCGTTAGGGTTCGTCAGAGTGCGTCGTTAGGGTGCGTCAGGGTGCGTCGTTAGGGTGCGTCAGGGTGCGTCGTTAGGGTTCGTCAGGGTGCGTTGTGTCGTCAGGGTGCGTCGTTAGGGTGCGTCAGGGTGCGTCCTGTCGTTAGGGTGCGTTGTTAGGGTGCGTCAGGGTGCGTCGTTAGGGTGCGTCAGGGTGCGTCCTGTCGTTAGGGTGCGTCGTTAGGGTTCGTCAGGGTGCGTCGTTAGGGTGCGTCAGGGTGCGTCGTTAGGGTGCGTCAGGGTGCGTCGTTAGGGTTCGTCAGGGTGCGTTGTGTCGTCAGGGTGCGTTGTTAGGGTGTGTCAGGGTGCGTCGTTAGGGTGCGTCAGGGTGCGTCGTTAGGGTGCGTCAGGGTGCGTTGTGTCGTCAGGGTGCGTTGTTAGGGTTCGTCAGGGTGCGTCGTTAGGGTGCGTCAGGGTGCGTCGTTAGGGTGTGTCAGGGTGCGTCGTTAGGGTGCGATAGGGTGCGTCGTTCGGGTTCGTCAGGGTGCGTTGTGTCGTCAGGGTGCGTCGTTAGGGTTCGTCAGGGTGCGTTGTGTCGTCAGGGTGCGTTGTTAAGGTGTTAGGGTGCGTCAGGGTGCGTCGTTAGGGTGTGTCAGGGTGCGTCGTTAGGGTGCGATAGGGTGCGTCGTTAGGGTGCGTCGTTAGGGTTCGTCAGGGTGCGTCGTTAGGGTTCGTCAGGGTGCGTCGTTAGGGTGCGTCAGGGTGCGTCGTTAGGGTGCGTCAGGGTGCGTCATTAGGGTTCGTCAGGGTGCGTTGTGTCGTCAGGGTGCGTCGTTAGGGTGCGTCAGGGTGCGTCATTAGGGTGCGTCAGGGTGCGTCGTTAGGGTTCGTCAGGGTGCGTCGTTAGGGTTCGTCAGGGTGCGTTGTGTCGTCAGGGTGCGTTGTTAGGGTGCGTCAGGGTGCGTCGTTAGGGTTCGTCAGGGTGCGTCGTTAGGGTTCGTCAGGGTGCGTTGTGTCGTCAGGGTGCGTTGTTAGGGTGCGTCAGGGTGCGTCGTTAGGGTGTGTCAGGTGCGTCGTTAGGGTGCGATAGGGTGCGTCGTTAGGGTTCGTCAGGGTGCGTTGTGTCGTCAGGGTGCGTCGTTAGGGTGTGTCAGGGTGCGTCGTTAGGGTGCGATAGGGTGCGTCGTTAGGGTTCGTCAGGGTGCGTTGTGTCGTCAGGGTGCGTTGTTAGGGTGCGTCAGGGTGCGTCGTTAGGGTGCGTCAGGGTGCGTCGTTAGGGTGTGTCAGGGTGCGTCGTTAGGGTGCGATAGGGTGCGTCGTTAGGGTGCATCGTTAGGGATCGTCAGGGTGCGTCGTTAGGGTTCGTCAGGGTGCGTCGTTAGGGTTCGTCAGGGTGCGTCGTCAGGGTGCGTCAGGGTGCGTCATTAGGGTTCGTCAGGGTGCGTTGTGTCGTCAGGGTGCGTCGTTAGGGTGCGTCAGGGTGTGTCATTAGGGTGCGTCAGGGTGCGTCGTTAGGGTTCGTCAGGGTGCGTCGTTAGGGTTCGTCAGGGTGCGTTGTGTCGTCAGGGTGCGTTGTTAGGGTGCGTCAGGGTGCGTCGTTAGGGTGCGTCAGGATGCGTCGTTAGGGTTCGTCAGGGTGCGTCGTTAGGGTTCGTCAGGGTGCGTTGTGTCGTTAGGGTGCGTTGTTAGGGTGCGTCAGGTTGCGTCGTTAGGGTGCGTCAGGGTGCGTCCTGTCGTTAGGGTGCGTTGTAAGGATGCGTCATGGTGCGTCGTTAGGGTGCGTCATTAGGGTGCGTCAGGGTGCGTCGTTAGGGTTCGTCAGGGTGCGTTGTGTCGTCAGGGTGCGTTGTTAGGGTGCGTCTTTAGGGTGTTTCAGGGTGCGTCGTTAGGGTGCGATAGGGTGCGTCGTTAGGGTTCGTCAGGGTGCGTTGTGTCGTCAGGGTGCGTTGTTAGGGTGCGTCAGGGTGCGTCGTTAGGGTGCGTCAGGGTGCGTCGTTAGGGTTCGTCAGGGTGCGTTGTGTCGTCAGGGTGCGTTGTTAGGGTGCGTCAGGGTGCGTCGTTAGGGTGTGTCAGGTGCGTCGTTAGGGTGCGATAGGGTGCGTCGTTAGGGTTCGTCAGGGTGCGTTGTGTCGTCAGGGTGCGTCGTTAGGGTGTGTCAGGGTGCGTCGTTAGGGTGCGATAGGGTGCGTCGTTAGGGTTCGTCAGGGTGCGTTGTGTCGTCAGGGTGCGTTGTTAGGGTGCGTCAGGGTGCGTCGTTAGGGTGCGTCAGGGTGCGTCGTTAGGGTGTGTCAGGGTGCGTCGTTAGGGTGCGATAGGGTGCGTCGTTAGGGTGCATCGTTAGGGATCGTCAGGGTGCGTCGTTAGGGTTCGTCAGGGTGCGTCGTTAGGGTTCGTCAGGGTGCGTCGTTAGGGTGCGTCAGGGTGCGTCATTAGGGTTCGTCAGGGTGCGTTGTGTCGTCAGGGTGCGTCGTTAGGGTGCGTCAGGGTGTGTCATTAGGGTGCGTCAGGGTGCGTCGTTAGGGTTCGTCAGGGTGCGTCGTTAGGGTTCGTCAGGGTGCGTTGTGTCGTCAGGGTGCGTTGTTAGGGTGCGTCAGGGTGCGTCGTTAGGGTGCGTCAGGATGCGTCGTTAGGGTTCGTCAGGGTGCGTCGTTAGGGTTCGTCAGGGTGCGTTGTGTCGTTAGGGTGCGTTGTTAGGGTGCGTCATGTTGCGTCGTTAGGGTGCGTCAGGGTGCGTCCTGTCGTTAGGGTGCGTTGTAAGGATGCGTCATGGTGCGTCGTTAGGGTGCGTCATTAGGGTGCGTCAGGGTGCGTCGTTAGGGTTCGTCAGGGTGCGTTGTGTCGTCAGGGTGCGTCGTTAGGGTGCGATAGGGTGCGTCGTTAGGGTTCGTCAGGGTGCGTTGTGTCGTCAGGGTGCGTTGTTAGGGTGCGTCAGGGTGCGTCGTTAGGGTGCGTCAGGGTGCGTCGTTAGGGTTCGTCAGGGTGCGTTGTGTCGTCAGGGTGCGTTGTTAGGGTGCGTCAGGGTGCGTCGTTAGGGTGTGTCAGGGTGCGTCGTTAGGGTGCGATAGGGTGCGTCGTTAGGGTTCGTCAGGGTGCGTTGTGTCGTCAGGGTGCGTCTTTAGGGTGCGATAGGGTGCGTCGTTAGGGTTCGTCAGGGTGCGTTGTGTCGTCAGGGTGCGTCGTTAGGGTGCGTCAGGGTGCGTCATTAGGGTGCGTCAGGGTGCGTCGTTAGGGTTCGTCAGGGTGCGTCGTTAGGGTGCGTCAGGGTGCTTCATTAGGGTGCGTCAGGGTGCGTCGTTAGGGTTCGTCAGGGTGCGTCGTTAGGGTTCGTCAGGGTGCGTTGTGTCGTCAGGGTGCGTTGTTAGGGTGCGTCAGGGTGCGTCGTTAGGGTGCGTCAGGATGCGTCGTTAGGGTTCGTCAGGGTGCGTCGTTAGGGTTCGTCAGGGTGCGTTGTGTCGTCAGGGTGCGTCGTTAGGGTGTGTCAGGGTGCGTCGTTAGGGTGCGATAGGGTGCGTCGTTAGGGTTCGTCAGGGTGCGTTGTGTCGTCAGGGTGCGTTGTTAGGGTGCGTCAGGGTGCGTCGTTAGGGTGTGTCAGGGTGCGTCGTTAGGGTGCGATAGGGTGCGTCGTTAGGGTTCGTCAGGATGCGTTGTGTCGTCAGGGTGCGTTGTTAGGGTGCGTCAGGGTGCGTCGTTAGGGTGCGTCAGGGTGCGTCGTTAGGGTTCGTCAGGGTGCATTGTGTCGTCAGGGTGCGTTGTTAGGGTGCGTCAGGGTGCGTCGTTAGGGTGTGTCAGGGTGCGTCGTTAGGGTGCGATAGGGTGCGTCGTTAGGGTTCGTCAGGGTGCGTTGTGTTGTCAGGGTGCGTCGTTAGGGTGTGTCAGGGTTTGTCGTTAGGGTGCGATAGGGTGCGTCGTTCGGGTTCGTCAGGGTGCGTTGTGTCGTCAGGGTGCGTCATTAGGGTGTGTCAGGGTGCGTCATTAGGGTGCGTCAGGGTGCGCCGTTAGGGTTCGTCAGGGTGCGTCGTTAGGGTTCATCAGGGTGCGTTGTGTCGTCAGGGTGCGTTGTTAGGGTGCGTCAGGGTGCGTCGTTAGGGTTCGTCAGGGTGCGTCGTTAGGGTTCGTCAGGGTGCGTTGTGTCGTCAGGGTGCGTTGTTAGGGTGCGTCAGGGTGCGTCGTTAGGGTTCGTCAGGGTGCGTTGTGTCGTCAGGGTGCGTTGTTAGGGTTCGTCAGGGTGCGTCGTTAGGGTGCGTCAGGGTGCGTCGTTAGGGTGTGTCAGGGTGCGTCGTTAGGGTGCGATAGGGTGCGTCGTTCGGGTTCGTCAGGGTGCGTTGTGTCGTCAGGGTGCGTCGTTAGGGTGTGTCAGGGTGCGCCGTTAGGGTGCAATAGGGTGCGTCGGTAGGGTTCGTCAGGGTGCGTTGTGTCGTATGGTGCGTTGTTAGGGTGCGTCAGGGTGCGTCGTTAGGGTGTGTCAGGGTGCGTCGTTAGGGTGCGATAGGGTGCGTCGTTAGGGTGCGTCGTTAGGGTTCGTCAGGGTGCGTCGTAAGGGTTCGTCAGGGTGCGTCGTTAGGGTTCGTCAGGGTGCGTCGTTAGGGTGCGTCAGGGTGCGTCATTAGGTTTCGTCAGGGTGCGTTGTGTCGTCAGGGTGCGTCGTTAGGGTGCGTCAGGGTGTGTCATTAGGGTGCGTCGTTAGGGTTCGTCAGGGTGCGTCGTTAGGGTTCGTCAGGGTGCGTTGTGTCGTCAGGGTGCGTTGTTAGGGTGCGTCAGGGTGCGTCGTTAGGGTGCGTCAGGATGCGTCGTTAGGGTTCGTCAGGGTGCGTCGTTAGGGTTCGCCAGGGTGCGTTGTGTCGTTAAGGTGCGTTGTTAGGGTGCGTCAGGTTGCGTCGTTAGGGTGCGTCAGGGTGCGTCCTGTCGTTAGGGTGCGTTGTTAGGGTTCGTCAGGGTGCGTTGTGTCGTCAGGGTGCGTCCTGTCGTTAGGGTGCGTTGTTAGGGTGCGTCATTAGGGTGCGTCAGGGTGCGTTGTTAGGGTGCGTCAGGGTGCGTCGTTAGGGTGTGTCAGGGTGCGTCGTTAGGGTGCGATAGGGTGCGTCGTTAGGGTTCGTCAGGGTGCGTTGTGTCGTCAGGGTGCGTCTTTAGGGTGCGATAGGGTGCGTCGTTAGGGTGCGTCAGGGTGCGTTGTGTCGTCAGGGTGCGTCGTTAGGGTGCGTCAGGGTGCGTCATTAGGGTGCGTCAGGGTGCGTCGTTAGGGTTCGTCAGGGTGCGTCGTTAGGGTGCGTCAGGGTGCTTCATTAGGGTGCGTCAGGGTGCGTCGTTAGGGTTCGTCAGGGTGCGTCGTTAGGGTTCGTCAGGGTGCGTTGTGTCGTCAGGGTGCGTTGTTAGGGTGCGTCAGGGTGCGTCGTTAGGGTGCGTCAGGATGCGTCGTTAGGGTTCGTCAGGGTGCGTCGTTAGGGTTCGTCAGGGTGCGTTGTGTCGTCAGGGTGCGTCGTTAGGTGTGTCAGGGTGCGTCGTTAGGGTGCGATAGGGTGCGTCGTTAGGGTTCGTCAGGATGCGTTGTGTCGTCAGGGTGCGTTGTTAGGGTGCGTCAGGGTGCGTCGTTAGGGTGCGTCAGGGTGCGTCGTTAGGGTTCGTCAGGGTGCATTGTGTCGTCAGGGTGCGTTGTTAGGGTGCGTCAGGGTGCGTCGTTAGGGTGTGTCAGGGTGCGTCGTTAGGGTGCGATAGGGTGCGTCGTTAGGGTTCGTCAGGGTGCGTTGTGTTGTCAGGGTGCGTCGTTAGGGTGTGTCAGGGTGCGTCGTGCGATAGGGTGCGTCAGGGTTCGTCAGGGTGTCGTTGTGTTCGTCAGGGTGCGTCATTAGGGTGTGTCAGGGTGCGTCATTAGGGTGCGTCAGGGTGCGTCGTTAGGGTTCGTCAGGGTGCGTCGTTAGGGTTCATCAGGGTGCGTTGTGTCGTCAGGGTGCGTTGTTAGGGTGCGTCAGGGTGCGTCGTTAGGGTTCGTCAGGGTGCGTCGTTAGGGTTCGTCAGGGTGCGTTGTGTCGTCAGGGTGCGTTGTTAGGGTGCGTCAGGGTGCGTCGTTAGGGTTCGTCAGGGTGCGTTGTGTCGTCAGGGTGCGTTGTTAGGGTTCGTCAGGGTGCGTCGTTAGGGTGCGTCAGGGTGCGTCGTTAGGGTTCGTCAGGGTGCGTCGTTAGGGTGCGTCAGGGTGCTTCATTAGGGTGCGTCAGGGTGCGTCGTTAGGGTGCGTCAGGGTGCGTCGTTAGGGTTCGTCAGGGTGCGTTGTGTCGTCAGGGTGCGTTGTTAGGGTGCGTCAGGGTGCGTCGTTAGGGTGCGTCAGGATGCGTCGTTAGGGTGCGTCAGGGTGCGTCGTTAGGGTTCGTCAGGGTGCGTTGTGTCGTCAGGGTGCGTCGTTAGGGTGTGTCAGGGTGCGTCGTTAGGGTGCGATAGGGTGCGTCGTTAGGGTTCGTCAGGGTGCGTTGTGTCGTCAGGGTGCGTTGTTAGGGTGCGTCAGGGTGCGTCGTTAGGGTGTGTCAGGGTGCGTCGTTAGGGTGCGATAGGGTGCGTCGTTAGGGTTCGTCAGGATGCGTTGTGTCGTCAGGGTGCGTTGTTAGGGTGCGTCAGGGTGCGTCGTTAGGGTGCGTCAGGGTGCGTCGTTAGGGTTCGTCAGGGTGCATTGTGTCGTCAGGGTGCGTTGTTAGGGTGCGTCAGGGTGCGTCGTTAGGGTGTGTCAGGGTGCGTCGTTAGGGTGCGATAGGGTGCGTCGTTAGGGTTCGTCAGGGTGCGTTGTGTTGTCAGGGTGCGTCGTTAGGGTGTGTCAGGGTTTGTCGTTAGGGTGCGATAGGGTGCGTCGTTCGGGTTCGTCAGGGTGCGTTGTGTCGTCAGGGTGCGTCATTAGGGTGTGTCAGGGTGCGTCATTAGGGTGCGTCAGGGTGCGCCGTTAGGGTTCGTCAGGGTGCGTCGTTAGGGTTCATCAGGGTGCGTTGTGTCGTCAGGGTGCGTTGTTAGGGTGCGTCAGGGTGCGTCGTTAGGGTTCGTCAGGGTGCGTCGTTAGGGTTCGTCAGGGTGCGTTGTGTCGTCAGGGTGCGTTGTTAGGGTGCGTCAGGGTGCGTCGTTAGGGTTCGTCAGGGTGCGTTGTGTCGTCAGGGTGCGTTGTTAGGGTTCGTCAGGGTGCGTCGTTAGGGTGCGTCAGGGTGCGTCGTTAGGGTGTGTCAGGGTGCGTCGTTAGGGTGCGATAGGGTGCGTCGTTCGGGTTCGTCAGGGTGCGTTGTGTCGTCAGGGTGCGTCGTTAGGGTGTGTCAGGGTGCGTCGTTAGGGTGCCATAGGGTGCGTCGGTAGGGTTCGTCAGGGTGCGTTGTGTCGTCATGGTGCGTTGTTAGGGTGCGTCAGGGTGCGTCGTTAGGGTGTGTCAGGGTGCGTCGTTAGGGTGCGATAGGGTGCGTCGTTAGGGTGCGTCGTTAGGGTTCGTCAGGGTGCGTCGTTAGGGTTCGTCAGGGTGCGTCGTTAGGGTTCGTCAGGGTGCGTCGTTAGGGTGCGTCAGGGTGCGTCATTAGGTTTCGTCAGGGTGCGTTGTGTCGTCAGGGTGCGTCGTTAGGGTGCGTCAGGGTGTGTCATTAGGGTGCGTCGTTAGGGTT
Organism: Salvelinus alpinus; assembly: GCF_045679555.1. Taxonomy (NCBI): domain Eukaryota; kingdom Metazoa; phylum Chordata; class Actinopteri; order Salmoniformes; family Salmonidae; genus Salvelinus; species Salvelinus alpinus. The sequence goes on from NW_027256048.1 coordinate 36,854, forward strand.
CGTCAGGGTGCGTCGTTAGGGTTCGTCAGGGTGCGTTGTGTCGTCAGGGTGCGTTGTTAGGGTGCGTCAGGGTGCGTCGTTAGGGTGAGTCAGGATGCGTCGTTAGGGTTCGTCAGGGTGCGTCGTTAGGGTTCGCCAGGGTGCGTTGTGTCGTTAAGGTGCGTTGTTAGGGTGCGTCAGGTTGCGTCGTTAGGGTGCGTCAGGGTGCGTCCTGTCGTTAGGGTGCGTTGTTAGGGTTCGTCAGGGTGCGTTGTGTCGTCAGGGTGCGTCCTGTCGTTAGGGTGCGTTGTTAGGGTGCGTCATTATGATTCGTCAGGGTGCGTTGTTAGGGTGCGTCAGGGTGCGTCGTTAGGGTGTGTCAGGGTGCGTCGTTAGGGTGCGATAGGGTGCGTCGTTAGGGTTCGTCAGGGTGCGTTGTGCCGTCAGGGTGCGTTGTTAGGGTTCGTCAGGATGCGTTGTGTCGTCAGGGTGCGTTGTTAGGGTGCGTCAGGGTGCGTCGTTAGGGTGCGTCAGGGTGCGTCGTTAGGGTTCGTCAGGGTGCATTGTGTCGTCAGGGTGCGTTGTTAGGGTGCGTCAGGGTGCGTCGTTAGGGTGTGTCAGGGTGCGTCGTTAGGGTGCGATAGGGTGCGTCGTTAGGGTTCGTCAGGGTGCGTTGTGTTGTCAGGGTGCGTCGTTAGGGTGTGTCAGGGTTTGTCGTTAGGGTGCGATAGGGTGCGTCGTTCGGGTTCGTCAGGGTGCGTTGTGTCGTCAGGGTGCGTCATTAGGGTGTGTCAGGGTGCGTCATTAGGGTGCGTCAGGGTGCGCCGTTAGGGTTCGTCAGGGTGCGTCGTTAGGGTTCATCAGGGTGCGTTGTGTCGTCAGGGTGCGTTGTTAGGGTGCGTCAGGGTGCGTCGTTAGGGTTCGTCAGGGTGCGTCGTTAGGGTTCGTCAGGGTGCGTTGTGTCGTCAGGGTGCGTTGTTAGGGTGCGTCAGGGTGCGTCGTTAGGGTTCGTCAGGGTGCGTCGTTAGGGTGCGTCAGGGTGCGTCGTTAGGGTGTGTCAGGGTGCGTCGTTAGGGTGCGATAGGGTGCGTCGTTCGGGTTCGTCAGGGTGCGTTGTGTCGTCAGGGTGCGTCGTTAGGGTGTGTCAGGGTGCGCCGTTAGGGTGCAATAGGGTGCGTCGGTAGGGTTCGTCAGGGTGCGTTGTGTCGTCATGGTGCGTTGTTAGGGTGCGTCAGGGTGCGTCGTTAGGGTGTGTCAGGGTGCGTCGTTAGGGTGCGATAGGGTGCGTCGTTAGGGTGCGTCGTTAGGGTTCGTCAGGGTGCGTCGTTAGGGTTCGTCAGGGTGCGTCGTTAGGGTTCGTCAGGGTGCGTCGTTAGGGTGCGTCAGGGTGCGTCATTAGGTTTCGTCAGGGTGCGTTGTGTCGTCAGGGTGCGTCGTTAGGGTGCGTCAGGGTGTGTCATTAGGGTGCGTCGTTAGGGTTCGTCAGGGTGCGTCGTTAGGGTTCGTCAGGGTGCGTTGTGTCGTCAGGGTGCGTTGTTAGGGTGCGTCAGGGTGCGTCGTTAGGGTGCGTCAGGATGCGTCGTTAGGGTTCGTCAGGGTGCGTCGTTAGGGTTCGCCAGGGTGCGTTGTGTCGTTAAGGTGCGTTGTTAGGGTGCGTCAGGTTGCGTCGTTAGGGTGCGTCAGGGTGCGTCCTGTCGTTAGGGTGCGTTGTTAGGGTTCGTCAGGGTGCGTTGTGTCGTCAGGGTGCGTCCTGTCGTTAGGGTGCGTTGTTAGGGTGCGTCATTAGGGTGCGTCAGGGTGCGTTGTTAGGGTGCGTCAGGGTGCGTCGTTAGGGTGTTTCAGGGTGCGTCGTTAGGGTGCGATAGGGTGCGTCGTTAGGGTTCGTCAGGGTGCGTTGTGCCGTCAGGGTGCGTTGTTAGGGTTCGTCAGGATGCGTTGTGTCGTCAGGGTGCGTTGTTAGGGTGCGTCAGGGTGCGTCGTTAGGGTGCGTCAGGGTGCGTCGTTAGGGTTCGTCAGGGTGCATTGTGTCGTCAGGGTGCGTTGTTAGGGTGCGTCAGGGTGCGTCGTTAGGGTGTGTCAGGGTGCGTCGTTAGGGTGCGATAGGGTGCGTCGTTAGGGTTCGTCAGGGTGCGTTGTGTTGTCAGGGTGCGTCGTTAGGGTGTGTCAGGGTTTGTCGTTAGGGTGCGATAGGGTGCGTCGTTCGGGTTCGTCAGGGTGCGTTGTGTCGTCAGGGTGCGTCATTAGGGTGTGTCAGGGTGCGTCATTAGGGTGCGTCAGGGTGCGTCGTTAGGGTTCGTCAGGGTGCGTTGTGTCGTCAGGGTGCGTCAGGGTGCGTCGTTAGGGTTCGTCAGGGTGCGTTGTGTCGTCAGGGTGCGTTGTTAGGGTTCGTCAGGGTGCGTTGTGTCGTCAGGGTGCGTTGTTAGGGTTCGTCAGGGTGCGTCGTTAGGGTGCGTCAGGGTGCGTCGTTAGGGTGTGTCAGGGTGCGTCGTTAGGGTGCGATAGGGTGCGTCGTTCGGGTTCGTCAGGATGCGTTGTGTCGTCAGGGTGCGTTGTTAGGGTGCGTCAGGGTGCGTCGTTAGGGTGCGTCAGGGTGCGTCGTTAGGGTTCGTCAGGGTGCATTGTGTCGTCAGGGTCGTCGTTAGGGTGTGTCAGGGTTTGTCGTTAGGGTGCGATAGGGTGCGTCGTTCGGGTTCGTCAGGGTGCGTTGTGTCGTCAGGGTGCGTCATTAGGGTGCGTCAGGGTGCGTCGTTAGGGTGCGTCAGGGTGCGTCGTTAGGGTTCGTCAGGGTGCGTTGTGTCGTCAGGGTGCGTTGTTAGGGTGCGTCAGGGTGCGTCGTTAGGGTGTCAGGGTGCGTTGTGTCGTCAGGGTGCGTTGTTAGGGTTCGTCAGGGTGCGTTGTGTCGTCAGGGTGCGTTGTTAGGGTTCGTCAGGGTGCGTCGTTAGGGTGCGTCAGGGCGCGTCGTTAGGGTGTGTCAGGGTGCGTCGTTAGGGTGCGATAGGGTGCGTCGTTCGGGTTCGTCAGGGTGCGTTGTGTCGTCAGGGTGCGTTGTTAGGGTGCGTCAGGGTGCGTCGTTAGGGTGCGTCAGGGTGCGTCGTTAGGGTTCGTCAGGGTGCATTGTGTCGTCAGGGTGCGTTGTTAGGGTGCGTCAGGGTGCGTCGTTAGGGTGCGTCAGGGTGCGTCGTTAGGGTGCGATAGGGTGCGTCGTTAGGGTTCGTCAGGGTGCGTTGTGTTGTCAGGGTGCGTCGTTAGGGTGTGTCAGGGTGCGTCGTTAGGGTGCGATAGGGTGCGTCGTTCGGGTTCGTCAGGGTGCGTTGTGTCGTCAGGGTGCGTCGTTAGGGTGTGTCAGGGTGCGTCATTAGGGTGCGTCAGGGTGCGCCGTTAGGGTTCGTCAGGGTGCGTCGTTAGGGTTCATCAGGGTGCGTTGTGTCGTCAGGGTGCGTTGTTAGGGTGCGTCAGGGTGCGTCGTTAGGGTTCGTCAGGGTGCGTCGTTAGGGTTCGTCAGGGTGCGTTGTGTCGTCAGGGTGCGTTGTTAGGGTGCGTCAGGGTGCGTCGTTAGGGTTCGTCAGGGTGCGTTGTGTCGTCAGGGTGCGTTGTTAGGGTTCGTCAGGGTGCGTCGTTAGGGTGCGTCAGGGTGCGTCGTTAGGGTGTGTCAGGGTGCGTCGTTAGGGTGCGATAGGGTGCGTCGTTCGGGTTCGTCAGGGTGCGTTGTGTCGTCAGGGTGCGTCGTTAGGGTGTGTCAGGGTGCGCCGTTAGGGTGCAATAGGGTGCGTCGGTAGGGTTCGTCAGGGTGCGTTGTGTCGTCATGGTGCGTTGTTAGGGTGCGTCAGGGTGCGTCGTTAGGGTGTGTCAGGGTGCGTCGTTAGGGTGCGATAGGGTGCGTCGTTAGGGTGCGTCGTTAGGGTTCGTCAGGGTGCGTCGTTAGGGTTCGTCAGGGTGCGTCGTTAGGGTTCGTCAGGGTGCGTCGTTAGGGTGCGTCAGGGTGCGTCATTAGGTTTCGTCAGGGTGCGTTGTGTCGTCAGGGTGCGTCGTTAGGGTGCGTCAGGGTGTGTCATTAGGGTGCGTCGTTAGGGTTCGTCAGGGTGCGTCGTTAGGGTTCGTCAGGGTGCGTTGTGTCGTCAGGGTGCGTTGTTAGGGTGCGTCAGGGTGCGTCGTTAGGGTGCGTCAGGATGCGTCGTTAGGGTTCGTCAGGGTGCGTCGTTAGGGTTCGCCAGGGTGCGTTGTGTCGTTAAGGTGCGTTGTTAGGGTGCGTCAGGTTGCGTCGTTAGGGTGCGTCAGGGTGCGTCCTGTCGTTAGGGTGCGTTGTTAGGGTTCGTCAGGGTGCGTTGTGTCGTCAGGGTGCGTCCTGTCGTTAGGGTGCGTTGTTAGGGTGCGTCATTAGGGTGCGTCAGGGTGCGTTGTTAGGGTGCGTCAGGGTGCGTCGTTAGGGTGTTTCAGGGTGCGTCGTTAGGGTGCGATAGGGTGCGTCGTTAGGGTTCGTCAGGGTGCGTTGTGCCGTCAGGGTGCGTTGTTAGGGTTCGTCAGGATGCGTTGTGTCGTCAGGGTGCGTTGTTAGGGTGCGTCAGGGTGCGTCGTTAGGGTGCGTCAGGGTGCGTCGTTAGGGTGCGTCAGGGTGCGTCGTTAGGGTTCGTCAGGGTGCGTTGTGTCGTCAGGGTGCGTTGTTAGGGTGCGTCAGGGTGCGTCGTTAGGGTTCGTCAGGGTGCGTTGTGTCGTCAGGGTGCGTTGTTAGGGTGCGTCAGGGTGCGTTGTGTCGTCAGGGTGCGTTGTTAGGGTTCGTCAGGGTGCGTCGTTAGGGTGCGTCAGGGTGCGTCGTTAGGGTGCGTCAGGGTGCGTCGTTAGGGTGCGATAGGGTGCGTCGTTCGGGTTCGTCAGGATGCGTTGTGTCGTCAGGGTGCGTTGTTAGGGTGCGTCAGGGTGCGTCGTTAGGGTGCGTCAGGGTGTGTCATTAGGGTTCGTCAGGGTGCATTGTGTCGTCAGGGTGCGTTGTTAGGGTGCGTCAGGGTGCGTCGTTAGGGTGTGTCAGGGTGCGTCGTTAGGGTGCGATAGGGTGCGTCGTTAGGGTTCGTCAGGGTGCGTTGTGTTGTCAGGGTGCGTCGTTAGGGTGTGTCAGGGTTTGTCGTTAGGGTGCGATAGGGTGCGTCGTTCGGGTTCGTCAGGGTGCGTTGTGTCGTCAGGGTGCGTCATTAGGGTGTGTCAGGGTGCGTCATTAGGGTGCGTCAGGGTGCGCCGTTAGGGTTCGTCAGGGTGCGTCGTTAGGGTTCATCAGGGTGCGTTGTGTCGTCAGGGTGCGTTGTTAGGGTGCGTCAGGGTGCGTCGTTAGGGTTCGTCAGGGTGCGTCGTTAGGGTTCGTCAGGGTGCGTTGTGTCGTCAGGGTGCGTTGTTAGGGTGCGTCAGGGTGCGTCGTTAGGGTTCGTCAGGGTGCGTTGTGTCGTCAGGGTGCGTCGTTAGGGTTCGTCAGGATGCGTCGTTAGGGTGCGTCAGGGTGCGTAGGGTGCGTCAGGGTGCGTCGTTAGGGTGTGTCAGGGTGCGTCGTTAGGGTGCGATAGGGTGCGTCGTTCGGGTTCGTCAGGGTGCGTTGTGTCGTCAGGGTGCGTCGTTAGGGTGTGTCAGGGTGCGCCGTTAGGGTCCAATAGGGTGCGTCGGTAGGGTTCGTCAGGGTGCGTTGTGTCGTCATGGTGCGTTGTTAGGGTGCGTCAGGGTGCGTCGTTAGGGTGTGTCAGGGTGCGTCGTTAGGGTGCGATAGGGTGCGTCGTTAGGGTGCGTCGTTAGGGTTCGTCAGGGTGCGTCGTTAGGGTGCGTCAGGGTGCGTCGTTAGGGTGCGTCAGGGTGCGTCGTTAGGGTGCGTCAGGGTGCGTCATTAGGTTTCGTCAGGGTGCGTTGTGTCGTCAGGGTGCGTCGTTAGGGTGCGTCAGGGTGTGTCATTAGGGTGCGTCGTTAGGGTTTGTCAGGGTGCGTCGTTAGGGTTCGTCAGGGTGCGTTGTGTCGTCAGGGTGCGTTGTTAGGGTGCGTCAGGGTGCGTCGTTAGGGTGCGTCAGGATGCGTCGTTAGGGTTCGTCAGGGTGCGTCGTTAGGGTTCGCCAGGGTGCGTTGTGTCGTTAAGGTGCGTTGTTAGGGTGCGTCAGGTTGCGTCGTTAGGGTGCGTCAGGGTGCGTCCTGTCGTTAGGGTGCGTTGTTAGGGTGTCGTCAGGGTGCGGCGTCGTTAGGGTGCGTTAGGGTGCGTCAGGGTGCGTTGTTAGGGTGCGTCAGGGTGCGTCGTTAGGGTGTGTCAGGGTGCGTCGTTAGGGTGCGATAGGGTGCGTCGTTCGGGTTCGTCAGGGTGCGTTGTGTCGTCAGGGTGCGTCGTTAGGGTGTGTCAGGGTGCGTCATTAGGGTGCGTCAGGGTGCGCCGTTAGGGTTCGTCAGGGTGCGTCGTTAGGGTTCATCAGGGTGCGTTGTGTCGTCAGGGTGCGTTGTTAGGGTGCGTCAGGGTGCGTCGTTAGGGTTCGTCAGGGTGCGTCGTTAGGGTTCGTCAGGGTGCGTTGTGTCGTCAGGGTGCGTTGTTAGGGTGCGTCAGGGTGCGTCGTTAGGGTTCGTCAGGGTGCGTTGTGTCGTCAGGGTGCGTGCGTGTTAGGGTGCGTCAGGGTGCGTCGTTAGGGTGTGTCAGGGTGCGTCGTTAGGGTGCGATAGGGTGCGTCGTTCGGGTTCGTCAGGGTGCGTTGTGTCGTCAGGGTGCGTCGTTAGGGTGTGTCAGGGTGCGTGTCAGGGTGCGCCGTTAGGGTGCAATAGGGTGCGTCGGTAGGGTTCGTCAGGGTGCGTTGTGTCGTCATGGTGCGTTGTTAGGGTGCGTCAGGGTGCGTCGTTAGGGTGTGTCAGGGTGCGTCGTTAGGGTGCGATAGGGTGCGTCGTTAGGGTGCGTCGTTAGGGTTCGTCAGGGTGCGTCGTTAGGGTTCGTCAGGGTGCGTCGTTAGGGTTCGTCAGGGTGCGTCGTTAGGGTGCGTCAGGGTGCGTCATTAGGTTTCGTCAGGGTGCGTTGTGCCGTCAGGGTGCGTTGTTAGGGTGTGTCAGGGTGCGTCGTTAGGGTGCCTCAGGGTGCGTCGTTAGGGTTCGTCAGGGTGCGTTGTGTCGTCAGGGTGCGTTGTTAGGGTGCGTCAGGGTGCGTCGTTAGGGTGTGTCAGGGTGCGTCGTTAGGGTGCGATAGGGTGCGTCGTTAGGGTTCGTCAGGGTGCGTTGTGTCGTCAGGGTGCGTCATTAGGGTGTGTCAGGGTGCGTCGTTAGGGTGCGATAGGGTGCGTCGTTAGGGTTCGTCAGGGTGCGTTGTGTCGTCAGGGTGCGTCGTTAGGGTGCGTCAGGGTGTGTCATTAGGGTGCGTCAGTGTGCGTCGTTAGGGTTCGTCAGGGTGCGTCGTTAGGGTTCGTCAGGGTGCGTTGTGTCGTCAGGGTGCGTCATTAGGGTGTGTCAGGGTGCGTCATTAGGGTGCGTCAGGGTGCGCCGTTAGGGTTCGTCAGGGTGCGTCGTTAGGGTTCGTCAGGGTGCGTTGTGTCGTCAGGGTGCGTTGTTAGGGTGCGTCAGGGTGCGTCGTTAGGGTTCGTCAGGGTGCGTCGTTAGGGTTCGTCAGGGTGCGTTGTGTCGTCAGGGTGCGTTGTTAGGGTGCGTCAGGGTGCGTCGTTAGGGTTCGTCAGGGTGCGTTGTGTCGTCAGGGTGCGTTGTTAGGGTTCGTCAGGGTGCGTCGTTAGGGTGCGTCAGGGTGCGTCGTTAGGGTGTGTCAGGGTGCGTCGTTAGGGTGCGATAGGGTGCGTCGTTCGGGTTCGTCAGGGTGCGTTGTGTCGTCAGGGTGCGTCGTTAGGGTGTGTCAGGGTGCGCCGTTAGGGTGCAATAGGGTGCGTCGTTAGGGTTCGTCAGGGTGCGTTGTGTCGTCATGGTGCGTTGTTAGGGTGCGTCAGGGTGCGTCGTTAGGGTGTGTCAGGGTGCGTCGTTAGGGTGCGATAGGGTGCGTCGTTAGGGTGCGTCGTTAGGGTTCGTCAGGGTGCGTCGTTAGGGTTCGTCAGGGTGCGTCGTTAGGGTTCGTCAGGGTGCGTCGTTAGGGTGCGTCAGGGTGCGTCATTAGGTTTCGTCAGGGTGCGTTGTGTCGTCAGGGTGCGTCGTTAGGGTGCGTCAGGGTGTGTCATTAGGGTGCGTCGTTAGGGTTCGTCAGGGTGCGTCGTTAGGGTTCGTCAGGGTGCGTTGTGTCGTCAGGGTGCGTTGTTAGGGTGCGTCAGGGTGCGTCGTTAGGGTGCGTCAGGATGCGTCGTTAGGGTTCGTCAGGGTGCGTCGTTAGGGTTCGCCAGGGTGCGTTGTGTCGTTAAGGTGCGTTGTTAGGGTGCGTCAGGTTGCGTCGTTAGGGTGCGTCAGGGTGCGTCCTGTCGTTAGGGTGCGTTGTTAGGGTGCGTCATTAGGGTGCGTCAGGGTGCGTTGTTAGGGTGCGTTAGGGTGCGTCGTTAGGGTGCGTCAGGGTGCGTCGTTAGGGTGCGATAGGGTGCGTCGTTAGGGTTCGTCAGGGTGCGTTGTGCCGTCAGGGTGCGTTGTCAGGGTGCGTTGTGTCGTCAGGGTGCATCCTGTCGTTAGGGTGCGTTGTTAGGGTGCGTCATTAGGGTGCGTCAGGGTGCGTTGTTAGGGTGCGTCAGGGTGCGTCGTTAGGGTGTTTCAGGGTGCGTCGTTAGGGTGCGATAGGGTGCGTCGTTAGGGTTCGTCAGGGTGCGTTGTGCCGTCAGGGTGCGTTGTTAGGGTTCGTCAGGATGCGTTGTGTCGTCAGGGTGCGTTGTTAGGGTGCGTCAGGGTGCGTCGTTAGGGTGCGTCAGGGTGCGTCGTTAGGGTTCGTCAGGGTGCATTGTGTCGTCAGGGTGCGTTGTTAGGGTGCGTCAGGGTGCGTCGTTAGGGTGTGTCAGGGTGCGTCGTTAGGGTGCGATAGGGTGCGTCGTTAGGGTTCGTCAGGGTGCGTTGTGTTGTCAGGGTGCGTCGTTAGGGTGTGTCAGGGTGCGTCGTTAGGGTGCGCTAGGGTGCGTCGTTCGGGTTCGTCAGGGTGCGTTGTGTCGTCAGGGTGCGTCATTAGGGTGTGTCAGGGTGCGTCATTAGGGTGCGTCAGGGTGCGTCGTTAGGGTTCGTCAGGGTGCGTCGTTAGGGTTCATCAGGGTGCGTTGTGTCGTCAGGGTGCGTTGTTAGGGTGCGTCAGGGTGCGTCGTTAGGGTGCGTCAGGGTGCGTCGTTAGGGTTCGTCAGGGTGCGTTGTGTCGTCAGGGTGCGTTGTTAGGGTGCGTCAGGGTGCGTCGTTAGGGTTCGTCAGGGTGCGTTGTGTCGTCAGGGTGCGTTGTTAGGGTTCGTCAGGGTGCGTCGTTAGGGTGCGTCAGGGTGCGTCGTTAGGGTGTGTCAGGGTGCGTCGTTAGGGTGCGATAGGGTGCGTCGTTCGGGTTCGTCAGGGTGCGTTGTGTCGTCAGGGTGCGTCGTTAGGGTGTGTCAGGGTGCGCCGTTAGGGTGCAATAGGGTGCGTCGGTAGGGTTCGTCAGGGTGCGTTGTGTCGTCATGGTGCGTTGTTAGGGTGCGTCAGGGTGCGTCGTTAGGGTGTGTCAGGGTGCGTCGGTGCGATAGGGTGCGTGCGTCGTTAGGGTTCGTCAGGGTGCGTTGTGCCGTCAGGGTGCGTTGTTAGGGTTCGTCAGGATGCGTTGTGTCGTCAGGGTGCGTTGTTAGGGTGCGTCAGGGTGCGTCGTTAGGGTGCGTCAGGGTGCGTCGTTAGGGTTCGTCAGGGTGCATTGTGTCGTCAGGGTGCGTTGTTAGGGTGCGTCAGGGTGCGTCGTTAGGGTGTGTCAGGGTGCGTCGTTAGGGTGCGATAGGGTGCGTCGTTAGGGTTCGTCAGGGTGCGTTGTGTTGTCAGGGTGCGTCGTTAGGGTGTGTCAGGGTTTGTCGTTAGGGTGCGATAGGGTGCGTCGTTCGGGTTCGTCAGGATGCGTTGTGTCGTCAGGGTGCGTCATTAGGGTGTGTCAGGGTGCGTCATTAGGGTGCGTCAGGGTGCGCCGTTAGGGTTCGTCAGGGTGCGTCGTTAGGGTTCATCAGGGTGCGTTGTGTCGTCAGGGTGCGTTGTTAGGGTGCGTCAGGGTGCGTCGTTAGGGTTCGTCAGGGTGCGTCGTTAGGGTTCGTCAGGGTGCGTTGTGTCGTCAGGGTGCGTTGTTAGGGTGCGTCAGGGTGCGTCGTTAGGGTTCGTCAGGGTGCGTTGTGTCGTCAGGGTGCGTTGTTAGGGTTCGTCAGGGTGCGTCGTTAGGGTGCGTCAGGGTGCGTCGTTAGGGTGTGTCAGGGTGCGTCGTTAGGGTGCGATAGGGTGCGTCGTTCGGGTTCGTCAGGGTGCGTTGTGTCGTCAGGGTGCGTCGTTAGGGTGTGTCAGGGTGCGCCGTTAGGGTGCAATAGGGTGCGTCGGTAGGGTTCGTCAGGGTGCGTTGTGTCGTCATGGTGCGTTGTTAGGGTGCGTCAGGGTGCGTCGTTAGGGTGTGTCAGGGTGCGTCGTTAGGGTGCGATAGGGTGCGTCGTTAGGGTGCGTCGTTAGGGTTCGTCAGGGTGCGTCGTTAGGGTTCGTCAGGGTGCGTCGTTAGGGTTCGTCAGGGTGCGTCGTTAGGGTGCGTCAGGGTGCGTCATTAGGTTTCGTCAGGGTGCGTTGTGTCGTCAGGGTGCGTCGTTAGGGTGCGTCAGGGTGTGTCATTAGGGTGCGTCGTTAGGGTTCGTCAGGGTGCGTCGTTAGGGTTCGTCAGGGTGCGTTGTGTCGTCAGGGTGCGTTGTTAGGGTGCGTCAGGGTGCGTCGTTAGGGTGCGTCAGGGTGCGTCGTTAGGGTTCGTCAGGGTGCGTCGTTAGGGTTCGCCAGGGTGCGTTGTGTCGTTAAGGTGCGTTGTTAGGGTGCGTCAGGTTGCGTCGTTAGGGTGCGTCAGGGTGCGTCCTGTCGTTAGGGTGCGTTGTTAGGGTTCGTCAGGGTGCGTTGTGTCGTCAGGGTGCGTCCTGTCGTTAGGGTGCGTTGTTAGGGTGCGTCATTAGGGTGCGTCAGGGTGCGTTGTTAGGGTGCGTCAGGGTGCGTCGTTAGGGTGTTTCAGGGTGCGTCGTTAGGGTGCGATAGTGTGCGTCGTTAGGGTTCGTCAGGGTGCGTTGTGCCGTCAGGGTGCGTTGTTAGGGTGTGTCAGGGTGCGTCGTTAGGGTGCGTCAGGGTGCGTCGTTAGGGTTCGTCAGGGTGCGTTGTGTCGTCAGGGTGCGTTGTTAGGGTGCGTCAGGGTGCGTCGTTAGGGTGTGTCAGGGTGCGTCGTTAGGGTGCGATAGGGTGCGTCGTTAGGGTTCGTCAGGGTGCGTTGTGTCGTCAGGGTGCGTCATTAGGGTGTGTCAGGGTGCGTCGTTAGGGTGCGATAGTGTGCGTCGTTAGGGTTCGTCAGGGTGCGTTGTGTCGTCAGGGTGCGTCGTTAGGGTGCGTCAGGGTGTGTCATTAGGGTGCGTCAGTGTGCGTCGTTAGGGTTCGTCAGGGTGCGTCGTTAGGGTTCGTCAGGGTGCGTTGTGTCGTCAGGGTGCGTTGTTAGGGTGCGTCAGGGTGCGTCGTTAGGGTGCGTCAGGATGCGTCGTTAGGGTGCGTCAGGGTGCGTCGTTAGGGTTCGTCAGGGTGCGTTGTGTCGTCAGGGTGCGTTGTTAGGGTGCGTCAGGGTGCGTCGTTAGGGTGTGTCAGGGTGCGTCGTTAGGGTGCGATAGGGTGCGTCGTTAGGGTTCGTCAGGGTGCGTTGGGTCGTCAGGGTGCGTCGTTAGGGTGCGTCAGGGTGCGTCGTTAGGGTGCGGCAGGGTGCGTTGTGTCGTCAGGGTGCGTTGTTAGGGTGCGTCAGGGTGCGTCGTTAGGGTGCGTCAGGGTGCGTCGCTAAGGTTCGTCAGGGTGCGTCGTTAGGGTTCGTCAGGGTGCGTCGTTAGGGTGCGTCAGGGTGCGTCGTTAGGGTGCGTCAGGGTTCGTCGTTAGGGTTCGTCAGGGTGCGTTGTGTCGTCAGGGTGCGTTGTTAAAGTGTGTCAGGGTGCGTCGTTAGGGTGCGATAGGGTGCGTCGTTAGGGTTCGTCAGTGTGCGTTGTGTCGTCAGGGTGCGTTGTTAGGGTGAGTCAGGTTGCGTCGTTAGGGTGCGTCAGGGTGCGTCGTTAAGGTTCGTCAGGGTGCGTCGTTAGGGTTCGTCAGGGTGCGTCGTTAGGGTGCGTCAGGGTGCGTCAGGGTGCGTCAGGGTGCGTCCTGTCGTTAGGGTGCGTTGTTAGGGTGCGTCAGGGTGCGTCGTTAGGGTGCGTCAGGGTGCGTCCTGTCGTTAGGGTGCGTCGTTAGGGTTCGTCAGAGTGCGTCGTTAGGGTGCGTCAGGGTGCGTCGTTAGGGTGCGTCAGGGTGCGTCGTTAGGGTTCGTCAGGGTGCGTTGTGTCGTCAGGGTGCGTCGTTAGGGTGCGTCAGGGTGCGTCCTGTCGTTAGGGTGCGTTGTTAGGGTGCGTCAGGGTGCGTCGTTAGGGTGCGTCAGGGTGCGTCCTGTCGTTAGGGTGCGTCGTTAGGGTTCGTCAGGGTGCGTCGTTAGGGTGCGTCAGGGTGCGTCGTTAGGGTGCGTCAGGGTGCGTCGTTAGGGTTCGTCAGGGTGCGTTGTGTCGTCAGGGTGCGTTGTTAGGGTGTGTCAGGGTGCGTCGTTAGGGTGCGTCAGGGTGCGTCGTTAGGGTGCGTCAGGGTGCGTCGTTAGGGTGCGTCAGGGTGCGTCGTTAGGGTTCGTCAGGGTGCGTTGTGTCGTCAGGGTGCGTTGTTAGGGTTCGTCAGGGTGCGTCGTTAGGGTGCGTCAGGGTGCGTCGTTAGGGTGTGTCAGGGTGCGTCGTTAGGGTGCGATAGGGTGCGTCGTTCGGGTTCGTCAGGGTGCGTTGTGTCGTCAGGGTGCGTCGTTAGGGTCGTCAGGGTGCGTTGTGTCGTCAGGGTGCGTTGTTAAGGTGTGTCAGGGTGCGTCGTTAGGGTGCGATAGGGTGCGTCGTTAGGGTGCGTCGTTAGGGTTCGTCAGGGTGCGTCGTTAGGGTTCGTCAGGGTGCGTCGTTAGGGTTCGTCAGGGTGCGTCGTTAGGGTGCGTCAGGGTGCGTCATTAGGGTTCGTCAGGGTGCGTTGTGTCGTCAGGGTGCGTCGTTAGGGTGCGTCAGGGTGCGTCATTAGGGTGCGTCAGGGTGCGTCGTTAGGGTTCGTCAGGGTGCGTCGTTAGGGTGCGATAGGGTGCGTCGTTAGGGTTCGTCAGGGTGCGTTGTGTCGTCAGGGTGCGTCGTTAGGGTGTGTCAGGGTGCGTGGTTAGGGTGCGATAGGGTGCGTCGTTAGGGTTCGTCAGGGTGCGTCGTTAGGGTGCGTCAGGGTGCGTCGTTAGGGTGCGTCAGGGTGCGTCCTGTCGTTAGGGTGCGTTGTTAGGGTGCGTCATTAGGGTGCGTCAGGGTGCGTCGTTAGGGTTCGTCAGGGTGCGTCGTTACGGTTCGTCAGGGTGCGTTGTGTCGTCAGGGTGCGTTGTTAGGGTGCGTCAGGGTGCGTCGTTAGGGTGCGTCAGGATGCGTCGTTAGGGTTCGTCTGGGTGCGTCGTTAGGGTGTGTCAGGGTGCGTCGTTAGTGTGCGATAGGGTGTGTCGTTAGGGTGCGTCGTTAGGTGTGCGTCAGGGTGCGTCGTTAGGGTGTGTCAGGGTGCGTCGTTAGGGTGCGATAGGGTGCGTCGTTAGGGTGCGTCAGGGTGCGTCGTCAGGGTGCGATATGGTGCGTCGTCAGGGTGCGTCGTCAGGGTGCGATAGGGTGCGTCGTTAGGGTGCGTCGTTAGGGTGCGTCAGGGTGCGTCGTTAGGGTTCGTCAGGGTGCGTTGTGTCGTCAGGGTGCGTTGTTAGGGTGCGTCAGGGTGCGTCGTTAGGGTGTGTCAGGGTGCGTCGTTAGGGTGCGATAGGGTGCGTCGTTAGGGTTCGTCAGGGTGCGTTGTGTCGTCAGGGTGCGTTGTTAGGGTGCGTCAGGGTGCGTCGTTAGGGTGCGTCAGGGTGCGTCGTTAGGGTTCGTCAGGGTGCGTCGTTAGGGTGCGTCAGGGTGCGTCGTTAGGGTTCGTCAGGGTGCGTTGTGTCGTCAGGGTGCGTTGTTAGGGTGCTACAGGGTGCGTCGTTAGGGTGTGTCAGGGTGCGTCGTTAGGGTGCGATAGGGTGCGTCGTTAGGGTTCGTCAGGGTGCGTTGTGTCGTCAGGGTGCGTTGTTAGGGTGCGTCAGGGTGCGTCGTTAGGGTGCGTCAGGGTGCGTCGTTAGGGTTCGTCAGGGTGCGTCGTTAGGGTGCGTCAGGGTGCGTCGTTAGGGTGCGTCAGGGTGCGTCGTTAGGGTTCGTCAGGGTGCACTGTGTCGTCAGGGTGCGTCGTTAGGGTGCGTCGTTAGGGTGCGTCAGGGTGCGTCGTTAGGGTTCGTCAGGGTGCGTTGTGTCTTCAGGGTGCGTTGTTAGGGTGCGTCAGGGTGCGTCGTTAGGGTGTGTCAGGGTGCGTCGTTAGGGTGCGATAGGGTGCGTCGTTAGGGTTCGTCAGGGTGCGTTGTGTCGTCAGGGTGCGTTGTTAGGGTGCGTCAGGGTGCGTCGTTAGGGTGCGTCAGGGTGCGTCATTAGGGTGTGTCAGGGTGAGTCGTTAGGGTGCGATTAGGTGCGTCGTTAGGGTGCGTCGTTAGGGTGCGTCAGGGTGCGACGTTAGGGTTCGTCAGGGTGCGTCGTTAGGGTGCGTCAGGGTGCGTCGTTAGGGTTCGTCAGGGTGCGTCGTTAGGGTGCGTCAGGGGGCGTCGTTAGGGTGCGATAGGGTGCGTCGTTAGGGTGCGTCGTTAGGGTGCGTCAGGGTGCGTCGTTATGGTGCGATATGGTGCGTCGTTCGGGTTCGTCAGGGTGCGTTGTGTCGTCAGGGTGCGTCGTTAGGGTGTGTCAGGGTGCGTGGTTAGGGTGCGATAGGGTGCGTCGTTCGGGTTCGTCAGGGTGCGTTGTGTCGTCAGGGTGCGTCGTTAGGGTGTGTCAGGGTGCGTCATTAGGGTGCGTCAGGGTGCGCCGTTAGGGTTCGTCAGGGTGCGTCGTTAGGGTTCGTCAGGGTGCGTTGTGTCGTCAGGGTGCGTTGTTAGGGTGCGTCAGGGTGCGTCGTTAGGGTGCGTCAGGGTGCGTCGTTAGGGTGCGTCAGGGTGCGTCATTAGGGTGCGTCAGGGTGCGTCGTTAGGGTTCGTCAGGGTGCGTCGTTAGGGTTCGTCAGGGTGCGTCGTTAGGGTTCGTCAGGGTGCGTCGTTAGGGTTCGTCAAGGTGCGTTGTGTCGTTAGGGTGCGTTGTTAGGGTGCGTCAGGTTGCGTCGTTAGGGTGCGTCAGGGTGCGTCCTGTCGTTAGGGTGCGTTGTTAGGGTGCGTGATGGTGCGTCGTTAGGGTGCGTCAGGGTGCGTCCTGTCGTTAGGGTGCGTTGTTAGGGTGCGTCATTAGGGTGCGTCAGGGTGCGTCGTTAGGGTTCGTCAGGGTGCGTCGTTACGGTTCGTCAGGGTGCGTCCTGTCGTTAGGGTGCGTTGTTAGGGTGCGTCATTAGGGTGCGTCAGGGAGCGTCGTTAGGGTTCGTCAGGGTGCGTCGTTACGGTTCGTCAGGGTGCGTTGTGTCGTCAGGGTGCGTCGTTAGGGTGCGTCAGGATGCGTCGTTAGGGTTCGTCTGGGTGCGTCGTTAGGGTGTGTCAGGGTGCGTCGTTAGTGTGCGATAGGGTGTGTCGTTAGGGTGCGTCGTTAGGGTGCGTCAGGGTGCGTCGTTAGGGTGTGTCAGGGTGCGTCGTTAGTGTGCGATAGGGTGTGTCGTTAGGGTGCGTCGTTAGGGTGCGTCAGGGTGCGTCGTTAGGGTGTGTCAGGGTGCGTCGTTAGGGTGCGATAGGGTGCGTCGTTAGGGTGCGTCGTTAGGGTGCGTCAGGGTGCGTTGTTAGGGTGCGTCAGGGTGCGTTGTTAGGGTGCGTCAGGGTGCGTCGTTAGGGTGCGTCAGGGTGCGTCGTTAGGGTGCGTCAGGGTGCGTCATTAGGGTGCGTCAGGGTGCGTCGTTAGGGTTCGTCAGGGTGCGTCGTTAGGGTTCGTCAGGGTGCGTCGTTAGGGTTCGTCAGGGTGCGTCGTTAGGGTTCGTCAAGGTGCGTTGTGTCGTTAGGGTGCGTTGTTAGGGTGCGTCAGGTTGCGTCGTTAGGGTGCGTCAGGGTGCGTCCTGTCGTTAGGGTGCGTTGTTAGGGTGCGTGATGGTGCGTCGTTAGGGTGCGTCAGGGTGCGTCCTGTCGTTAGGGTGCGTTGTTAGGGTGCGTCATTAGGGTGCGTCAGGGTGCGTCGTTAGGGTTCGTCAGGGTGCGTCGTTACGGTTCGTCAGGGTGCGTTGTGTCGTCAGGGTGCGTTGTTAGGGTGCGTCAGGGTGCGTCGTTAGGGTGCGTCAGGATGCGTCGTTAGGGTTCGCCTGGGTGCGTCGTTAGGGTGTGTCAGGGTGCGTCGTTAGTGTGCGATAGGGTGTGTCGTTAGGGTGCGTCGTTAGGGTGCGTCGGGGTGCGTCGTTAGGGTGTGTCAGGGTGCGTCGTTAGGGTGCGATAGGGTGCGTCGTTAGGGTGCGTCGTTAGGGTGCGTCAGGGTGCGTCGTCAGGGTGCGATAGGGTGCGTCGTCAGGATGCGTCGTCAGGGTGCGATAGGGTGCGTCGTTAGGGTGCGTCGTTAGGGTGCGTCAGGGTGCGTCGTTAGGGTTCGTCAGGGTGCGTTGTGTCGTCAGGGTGCGTTGTTAGGGTGCGTCAGGGTGCGTCGTTAGGGTGTGTCAGGGTGCGTCGTTAGGGTGCGATAGGGTGCGTCGTTAGGGTTCGTCAGGGTGCGTTGTGTCGTCAGGGTGCGTCGTTAGGGTGCGTCAGGGTGCGTCGTTAGGGTGTGTCAGGGTGCGTCGTTAGGGTGCGATAGGGTGCGTCGTTAGGGTGCGTCAGGGTGCGTCGTCAGGGTGCGATATGGTGCGTCGTCAGGGTGCGTCGTCAGGGTGCGATAGGGTGCGTCGTTAGGGTGCGTCGTTAGGGTGCGTCAGGGTGCGTCGTTAGGGTTCGTCAGGGTGCGTTGTGTCGTCAGGGTGCGTTGTTAGGGTGCGTCAGGGTGCGTCGTTAGGGTATGTCAGGGTGCGTCGTTAGGGTGCGATAGGGTGCGTCGTTAGGGTTCGTCAGGGTGCGTTGTGTCGTCAGGGTGCGTCGTTAGGGTGTGTCAGGGTGCGTGGTTAGGGTGCGATAGGGTGCGTCGTTAGGGTTCGTCAGGGTGCGTCGTTAGGGTGCGTCAGGGTGCGTCGTTAGGGTGCGTCAGGGTGCGTCCTGTCGTTAGGGTGCGTTGTTAGGGTGCGTCATTAGGGTGCGTCAGGGTGCGTCGTTAGGGTTCGTCAGGGTGCGTCGTTACGGTTCGTCAGGGTGCGTTGTGTCGTCAGGGTGCGTTGTTAGGGTGCGTCAGGGTGCGTCGTTAGGGTGCGTCAGGATGCGTCGTTAGGGTTCGTCTGGGTGCGTCGTTAGGGTGTGTCAGGGTGCGTCGTTAGTGTGCGATAGGGTGTGTCGTTAGGGTGCGTCGTTAGGGTGCGTCAGGGTGCGTCGTTAGGGTGTGTCAGGGTGCGTCGTTAGGGTGCGATAGGGTGCGTCGTTAGGGTGCGTCAGGGTGCGTCGTCAGGGTGCGATATGGTGCGTCGTCATGGTGCGTCGTCAGGGTGCGATAGGGTGCGTCGTTAGGGTGCGTCGTTAGGGTGCGTCAGGGTGCGTCGTTAGGGTTCGTCAGGGTGCGTTGTGTCGTCAGGGTGCGTTGTTAGGGTGCGTCAGGGTGCGTCGTTAGGGTGTGTCAGGGTGCGTCGTTAGGGTGCGATAGGGTGCGTCGTTAGGGTTCGTCAGGGTGCGTTGTGTCGTCAGGGTGCGTTGTTAGGGTGCGTCAGGGTGCGTCGTTAGGGTGCGTCAGGGTGCGTCGTTAGGGTGCGTCAGGGTGCGTCGTTAGGGTTCGTCAGGGTGCGTTGTGTCGTCGTCAGGGTGCGTCGTTAGGGTATGTCAGGGTGCGTCGTTAGGGTGCGATAGGGTGCGTCGTTAGGGTTCGTCAGGGTGCGTCGTTGTGTCGTCAGGGTGCGTCGTTAGGGTGTGTCAGGGTGCGTGGTTAGGGTGCGATAGGGTGCGTCGTTAGGGTTCGTCAGGGTGCGTCGTTAGGGTGCGTCAGGGTGCGTCGTTAGGGTGCGTCAGGGTGCGTCCTGTCGTTAGGGTGCGTTGTTAGGGTGCGTCATTAGGGTGCGTCAGGGTGCGTCGTTAGGGTTCGTCAGGGTGCGTCGTTACGGTTCGTCAGGGTGCGTTGTGTCGTCAGGGTGCGTTGTTAGGGTGCGTCAGGGTGCGTCGTTAGGGTGCGTCAGGATGCGTCGTTAGGGTTCGTCTGGGTGCGTCGTTAGGGTGTGTCAGGGTGCGTCGTTAGTGTGCGATAGGGTGTGTCGTTAGGGTGCGTCGTTAGGGTGCGTCAGGGTGCGTCGTTAGGGTGTGTCAGGGTGCGTCGTTAGGGTGCGATAGGGTGCGTCGTTAGGGTGCGTCAGGGTGCGTCGTCAGGGTGCGATATGGTGCGTCGTCATGGTGCGTCGTCAGGGTGCGATAGGGTGCGTCGTTAGGGTGCGTCGTTAGGGTGCGTCAGGGTGCGTCGTTAGGGTTCGTCAGGGTGCGTTGTGTCGTCAGGGTGCGTTGTTAGGGTGCGTCAGGGTGCGTCGTTAGGGTGTGTCAGGGTGCGTCGTTAGGGTGCGATAGGGTGCGTCGTTAGGGTTCGTCAGGGTGCGTTGTGTCGTCAGGGTGCGTTGTTAGGGTGCGTCAGGGTGCGTCGTTAGGGTGCGTCAGGGTGCGTCGTTAGGGTTCGTCAGGGTGCGTCGTTAGGGTGCGTCAGGGTGCGTCGTTAGGGTTCGTCAGGGTGCGTTGTGTCGTCAGGGTGCGTTGTTAGGGTGCTACAGGGTGCGTCGTTAGGGTGTGTCAGGGTGCGTCGTTAGGGTGCGATAGGGTGCGTCGTTAGGGTTCGTCAGGGTGCGTTGTGTCGTCAGGGTGCGTTGTTAGGGTGCGTCAGGGTGCGTCGTTAGGGTGCGTCAGGGTGCGTCGTTAGGGTTCGTCAGGGTGCGTCGTTAGGGTGCGTCAGGGTGCGTCGTTAGGGTGCGTCAGGGTGCGTCGTTAGGGTTCGTCAGGGTGCGCTGTGTCGTCAGGGTGCGTCGTTAGGGTGCGTCGTTAGGGTGCGTCAGGGTGCGTCGTCAGGGTGCGATAGGGTGCGTCGTTAGGGTGCGTCGTTAGGGTGCGTCAGGGTGCGTCGTTAGGGTTCGTCAGGGTGCGTTGTGTCTTCAGGGTGCGTTGTTAGGGTGCGTCAGGGTGCGTCGTTAGGGTGTGTCAGGGTGCGTCGTTAGGGTGCGATAGGGTGCGTCGTTAGGGTTCGTCAGGGTGCGTTGTGTCGTCAGGGTGCGTTGTTAGGGTGCGTCAGGGTGCGTCGTTAGGGTGCGTCAGGGTGCGTCATTAGGGTGTGTCAGGGTGCGTCGTTAGGGTGCGATAGGGTGCGTCGTTAGGGTGCGTCGTTAGGGTGCGTCAGGGTGCGACGTTAGGGTTCGTCAGGGTGCGTCGTTAGGGTGCGTCAGGGTGCGTCGTTAGGGTTCGTCAGGGTGCGTCGTTAGGGTGCGTCAGGGTGCGTCGTTAGGGTGCGATAGGGTGCGTCGTTAGGGTGCGTCGTTAGGGTGCGTCAGGGTGCGTCGTTAGGGTGCGATAGGGTGCGTCGTTAGGGTTCGTCAGGGTGCGTTGTGTCGTCAGGGTGCGTCGTTAGGGTGTGTCAGGGTGCGTGGTTAGGGTGCGATAGGGTGCGTCGTTCGGGTTCGTCAGGGTGCGTTGTGTCGTCAGGGTGCGTCGTTAGGGTGTGTCAGGGTGCGTCATTAGGGTGCGTCAGGGTGCGCCGTTAGGGTTCGTCAGGGTGCGTCGTTAGGGTTCGTCAGGGTGCGTTGTGTCGTCAGGGTGCGTTGTTAGGGTGCGTCAGGGTGCGTCGTTAGGGTGCGTCAGGGTGCGTCGTTAGGGTGCGTCAGGGTGCGTCATTAGGGTGCGTCAGGGTGCGTCGTTAGGGTTCGTCAGGGTGCGTCGTTAGGGTTCGTCAGGGTGCGTCGTTAGGGTTCGTCAGGGTGCGTCGTTAGGGTTCGTCAAGGTGCGTTGTGTCGTTAGGGTGCGTTGTTAGGGTGCGTCAGGTTGCGTCGTTAGGGTGCGTCAGGGTGCGTCCTGTCGTTAGGGTGCGTTGTTAGGGTGCGTGATGGTGCGTCGTTAGGGTGCGTCAGGGTGCGTCCTGTCGTTAGGGTGCGTTGTTAGGGTGCGTCATTAGGGTGCGTCAGGGTGCGTCGTTAGGGTTCGTCAGGGTGCGTCGTTACGGTTCGTCAGGGTGCGTTGTTAGGGTGCGTCAGGGTGCGTCGTTAGGGTGCGTCAGGGTGCGTCGTTAGGGTGTGTCAGGGTGCGTCGTTAGTGTGCGATAGGGTGTGTCGTTAGGGTGCGTCGTTAGGGTGCGTCGGGGTGCGTCGTTAGGGTGCGTCAGGGTGCGTCGTTAGGGTGCGATAGGGTGCGTCGTTAGGGTGCGTCGTTAGGGTGCGTCAGGGTGCGTCGTCAGGGTGCGATAGGGTGCGTCGTCAGGATGCGTCGTCAGGGTGCGATAGGGTGCGTCGTTAGGGTCCGTCGTTAGGGTGCGTCAGGGTGCGTCGTTAGGGTTCGTCAGGGTGCGTTGTGTCGTCAGGGTGCGTTGTTAGGGTGCGTCAGGGTGCGTCGTTAGGGTGTGTCAGGGTGCGTCGTTAGGGTGCGATAGGGTGCGTCGTTAGGGTTCGTCAGGGTGCGTTGTGTCGTCAGGGTGCGTCGTTAGGGTGCGTCAGGGTGCGTCGTTAGGGTGTGTCAGGGTGCGTCGTTAGGGTGCGATAGGGTGCGTCGTTAGGGTGCGTCAGGGTGCGTCGTCAGGGTGCGTCAGGGTGCGTCGTCAGGGTGCGATAGGGTGCGTCGTTAGGGTGCGTCGTTAGGGTGCGTCAGGGTGCGTCGTTAGGGTTCGTCAGGGTGCGTTGTGTCGTCAGGGTGCGTTGTTAGGGTGCGTCAGGGTGCGTCGTTAGGGTATGTCAGGGTGCGTCGTTAGGGTGCGATAGGGTGCGTCGTTAGGGTTCGTCAGGGTGCGTTGTGTCGTCAGGGTGCGTCGTTAGGGTGTGTCAGGGTGCGTGGTTAGGGTGCGATAGGGTGCGTCGTTAGGGTTCGTCAGGGTGCGTCGTTAGGGTGCGTCAGGGTGCGTCGTCAGGGTGCGTCAGGGTGCGTCCTGTCGTTAGGGTGCGTTGTTAGGGTGCGTCATTAGGGTGCGTCAGGGTGCGTCGTTAGGGTTCGTCAGGGTGCGTTGTGTCGTCAGGGTGCGTTGTTAGGGTGCGTCAGGGTGCGTCGTTAGGGTGCGTCAGGATGCGTCGTTAGGGTTCGTCTGGGTGCGTCGTTAGGGTGTGTCAGGGTGCGTCGTTAGTGTGCGATAGGGTGTGTCGTTAGGGTGCGTCGTTAGGGTGCGTCAGGGTGCGTCGTTAGGGTGTGTCAGGGTGCGTCGTTAGGGTGCGATAGGGTGCGTCGTTAGGGTGCGTCAGGGTGCGTCGTCAGGGTGCGATATGGTGCGTCGTCAGGGTGCGTCGT
Source organism: Salvelinus alpinus (assembly GCF_045679555.1). Taxonomy (NCBI): domain Eukaryota; kingdom Metazoa; phylum Chordata; class Actinopteri; order Salmoniformes; family Salmonidae; genus Salvelinus; species Salvelinus alpinus. Next base: position 58,461 of record NW_027256048.1, read on the forward strand.
CAGGGTGCGATAGGGTGCGTCGTTAGGGTGCGTCAGGGTGCGTTAGGGTGCGTCAGGGTGCGTTGTGTCGTCAGGGTGCGTTGTTAGGGTGCGTCAGGGTGCGTCGTTAGGGTGCGTCAGGATGCGTCGTTAGGGTTCGTCTGGGTGCGTCGTTAGGGTGTGTCAGGGTGCGTCGTTAGTGTGCGATAGGGTGTGTCGTTAGGGTGCGTCGTTAGGGTGCGTCAGGGTGCGTCGTTAGGGTGCGATAGGGTGCGTCGTTAGGGTTAGGGTGCGTCAGGGTGCGTCGTCAGGGTGCGATATGGTGCGTCGTCAGGGTGCGTCGTCAGGGTGCGATAGGGTGCGTCGTTAGGGTGCGTCGTTAGGGTGCATCAGGGTGCGTCGTTAGGGTTCGTCAGGGTGCGTTGTGTCGTCAGGGTGCGTTGTTAGGGTGCGTCAGGGTGCGTCGTTAGGGTGTGTCAGGGTGCGTCGTTAGGGTGCGATAGGGTGCGTCGTTAGGGTTCGTCAGGGTGCGTTGTGTCGTCAGGGTGCGTTGTTAGGGTGCGTCAGGGTGCGTCGTTAGGGTGCGTCAGGGTGCGTCGTTAGGGTTCGTCAGGGTGCGTCGTTAGGGTGCGTCAGGGTGCGTCGTTAGGGTTCGTCAGGGTGCGTTGTGTCGTCAGGGTGCGTTGTTAGGGTGCTACAGGGTGCGTCGTTAGGGTGTGTCAGGGTGCGTCGTTAGGGTGCGATAGGGTGCGTCGTTAGGGTTCGTCAGGGTGCGTTGTGTCGTCAGGGTGCGTTGTTAGGGTGCGTCAGGGTGCGTCGTTAGGGTGCGTCAGGGTGCGTCGTTAGGGTTCGTCAGGGTGCGTCGTTAGGGTGCGTCAGGGTGCGTCGTTAGGGTGCGTCAGGGTGCGTCGTTAGGGTTCGTCAGGGTGCGCTGTGTCGTCAGGGTGCGTCGTTAGGGTGCGTCGTTAGGGTGCGTCAGGGTGCGTCGTCAGGGTGCGATAGGGTGCGTCGTTAGGGTGCGTCGTTAGGGTGCGTCAGGGTGCGTCGTTAGGGTTCGTCAGGGTGCGTTGTGTCTTCAGGGTGCGTTGTTAGGGTGCGTCAGGGTGCGTCGTTAGGGTGTGTCAGGGTGCGTCGTTAGGGTGCGATAGGGTGCGTCGTTAGGGTTCGTCAGGGTGCGTTGTGTCGTCAGGGTGCGTTGTTAGGGTGCGTCAGGGTGCGTCGTTAGGGTGCGTCAGGGTGCGTCATTAGGGTGTGTCAGGGTGCGTCGTTAGGGTGCGATAGGGTGCGTCGTTAGGGTGCGTCGTTAGGGTGCGTCAGGGTGCGACGTTAGGGTTCGTCAGGGTGCGTCGTTAGGGTGCGTCAGGGTGCATCGTTAGGGTTCGTCAGGGTGCGTCGTTAGGGTGCGTCAGGGTGCGTCTTTAGGGTGCGATAGGGTGCGTCGTTAGGGTGCGTCGTTAGGGTGCGTCAGGGTGCGTCGTTAGGGTGCGATAGGGTGCGTCGTTAGGGTTCGTCAGGGTGCGTTGTGTCGTCAGGGTGTGTCGTTAGGGTGTTTCAGGGTGCGTGGTTAGGGTGCGATAGGGTGCGTCGTTCGGGTTCGTCAGGGTGCGTTGTGTCGTCAGGGTGCGTCGTTAGGGTGCGTCAGGGTGCGCCGTTAGGGTTCGTCAGGGTGCGTCGTTAGGGTTCGTCAGGGTGCGTTGTGTCGTCAGGGTGCGTTGTTAGGGTGCGTCAGGGTGCGTCGTTAGGGTGCGTCAGGGTGCGTCGTTAGGGTGCGTCAGGGTGCGTCATTAGGGTGCGTCAGGGTGCGTCGTTAGGGTTCGTCAGGGTGCGTCGTTAGGGTTCGTCAGGGTGCGTCGTTAGGGTTCGTCAGGGTGCGTCGTTAGGGTTCGTCAAGGTGCGTTGTGTCGTTAGGGTGCGTTGTTAGGGTGCGTCAGGTTGCGTCGTTAGGGTGCGTCAGGGTGCGTCCTGTCGTTAGGGTGCGTTGTTAGGGTGCGTCATGGTGCGTCGTTAGGGTGCGTCAGGGTGCGTCCTGTCGTTAGGGTGCGTTGTTAGGGTGCGTCATTAGGGTGCGTCAGGGTGCGTCGTTAGGGTTCGTCAGGGTGCGTCGTTACGGTTCGTCAGGGTGCGTTGTGTCGTCAGGGTGCGTTGTTAGGGTGCGTCAGGGTGCGTCGTTAGGGTGCGTCAGGGTGCGTCGTTAGGGTTCGTCTGGGTGCGTCGTTAGGGTGTGTCAGGGTGCGTCGTTAGTGTGCGATAGGGTGTGTCGTTAGGGTGCGTCGTTAGGGTGCGTCAGGGTGCGTCGTTAGGGTGTGTCAGGGTGCGTCGTTAGGGTGCGATAGGGTGCCTCGTTAGGGTGCGTCGTTAGGGTGCGTCAGGGTGCGTCGTCAGGGTGCGATAGGGTGCGTCGTCAGGGTGCGTCGTCAGGGTGCGATAGGGTGCGTCGTTAGGGTGCGTCGTTAGGGTGCGTCAGGGTGCGTCGTTAGGGTTCGTCAGGGTATGTTGTGTCGTCAGGGTGCGTTGTTAGGGTGCGTCAGGGTGCGTCGTTAGGGTGTGTCAGGGTGCGTCGTTAGTGTGCGATAGGGTGTGTCGTTAGGGTGCGTCGTTAGGGTGCGTCAGGGTGCGTCGTTAGGGTGTGTCAGGGTGCGTCGTTAGGGTGCGATAGGGTGCGTCGTTAGGGTGCGTCAGGGTGCGTCGTCAGGGTGCGATAGGGTGCGTCGTCAGGGTGCGTCGTCAGGGTGCGATAGGGTGCGTCGTTAGGGTGCGTCGTTAGGGTGCGTCAGGGTGCATCGTTAGGGTTCGTCAGGGTATGTTGTGTCGTCAGGGTGCGTTGTTAGGGTGCGTCAGGGTGCGTCGTTAGGGTGTGTCAGGGTGCGTCGTTAGGGTGCGATAGGGTGCGTCGTTAGGGTGCGTCAGGGTGCGTTGTGTCGTCAGGGTGCGTCGTTAGGGTGCGTCAGGGTGCGTCGTTAGGGTGTGTCAGGGTGCGTCGTTAGGGTGCGATAGGGTGCGTCGTTAGGGTGCGTCAGGGTGCGTCGTCAGGGTGCGATATGGTGCTTCGTCAGGGTGCGTCGTCAGGGTGCGATAGGGTGCGTGTTTAGGGTGCGTCGTTAGGGTGCGTCAGGGTGCGCGTTAGGGTTCGTCAGGGTGCGTTGTGTCGTCAGGGTGCGTTGTTAGGGTGCGTCAGGGTGCGTCGTTAGGGTGCGTCAGGGTGCGTCGTTAGGGTGCGATAGGGTGCGTCGTTAGGGTTCGTCAGGGTGCGTTGTGTCGTCAGGGTGCGTTGTTAGGGTGCGTCAGGGTGCGTCGTTAGGGTGCGTCAGGGTGCGTCGTTAGGGTTCGTCAGGGTGCGTCGTTAGGGTGCGTCAGGGTGCGTCGTTAGGGTGCGTCAGGGTGCGTCGTTAGGGTTCGTCAGGGTGCGCTGTGTCGTCAGGGTGCGTCGTTAGGGTGCGTCGTTAGGGTGCGTCAGGGTGCGTCGTCAGGGTGCGATAGGGTGCGTCGTTAGGGTGCGTCGTTAGGGTGCGTCAGGGTGCGTCGTTAGGGTTCGTCAGGGTGCGTTGTGTCGTCAGGGTGCGTTGTTAGGGTGCGTCAGGGTGCGTCGTTAGGGTGCGATAGGGTGCGTCGTTAGGGTGCGTCGTTAGGGTGCGTCAGGGTGCGACGTTAGGGTTCGTCAGGGTGCGTCGTTAGGGTGCGTCAGGGTGCGTCGTTAGGGTTCGTCAGGGTGCGTCGTTAGGGTGCGTCAGGGTGCGTCGTTAGGGTGCGATAGGGTGCGTCGTTAGGGTGCGTCGTTAGGGTGCGTCAGGGTCCGTCATTAGGGTGCGATAGGGTGCGTCGTTAGGGTTCGTCAGGGTGCGTTGTTAGGGTTCGTCAGGGTGCGTTGTGTCGTCAGGGTGCGTTGTTAGGGTGCGTCAGGGTGCGTCGTTAGGGTGCGATAGGGTGCGTCGTTAGGGTGCGTCGTTAGGGTGCGTCAGGGTGCGACGTTAGGGTTCGTCAGGGTGCGTCGTTAGGGTGCGTCAGGGTGCGTCGTTAGGGTTCGTCAGGGTGCGTCGTTAGGGTGCGTCAGGGTGCGTCGTTAGGGTGCGTCGTTAGGGTGCGTCAGGGTGCGTCGTTAGGGTGCGATAGGGTGCGTCGTTAGGGTTCGTCAGGGTGCGTTGTGTCGTCAGAGTGCGTGGTTAGGGTGTGTCAGGGTGCGTGGTTAGGGTGCGATAGGGTGCGTCGTTCGGGTTCGTCAGGGTGCGTTGTGTCGTCAGGGTGCGTCGTTAGGGTGTGTCAGGGTGCGTCGTTAGGGTGTGTCAGGGTGCGTCGTTAGGGTGCGATAGGGTGCGTCGTTAGGGTTCGTCAGGGTGCGTTGTGTCGTCAGGGTGCGTTGTTAGGGTGCGTCAGGGTGCGTCGTTAGGGTGCGTCAGGGTGCGTCGTTAGGGTTCGTCAGGGTGCGTCGTTAGGGTGTGTCAGGGTGCGTCGTTAGGGTGCAATAGGGTGCGTCGTTAGGGTTCGTCAGGGTGCGTTGTGTCGTCAGGGTGCGTTGTTAGGGTGCGTCAGGGTGCGTCGTTAGGGTGCGTCAGGGTGCGTCGTTAGGGTTCGTCAGGGTGCGTCGTTAGGGTGCGTCAGGGTGCGTCGTTAGGGTTCGTCAGGGTGCGTTGTGTCGTCAGGGTGCGTTGTTAGGGTGCGTCAGGGTGCGTCGTTAGGGTGTGTCAGGGTGCGTCGTTAGGGTGCGATAGGGTGCGTCGTTAGGGTGCGTCGTTAGGGTGCGTCAGGGTGCGTCGTTAAGGTGCGATAGGGTGCGTCGTTAGGGTTCGTCAGGGTGCGTTGTGTCGTCAGGGTGCGTCGTTAGGGTGTGTCAGGGTGCGTGGTTAGGGTGCGATAGGGTGCGTCGTTCGGGTTCGTCAGGGTGCGTTGTGTCGTCAGGGTGCGTCGTTAGGGTGTGTCAGGGTGCGTCATTAGGGTGCGTCAGGGTGCGCCGTTAGGGTTCGTCAGGGTGCGTCGTTAGGGTTCGTCAGGGTGCGTTGTGTCGTCAGGGTGCGTTGTTAGGGTGCGTCAGGGTGCGTCGTTAGGGTGCGTCAGGGTGCGTCGTTAGGGTGCGTCAGGGTGCGTCATTAGGGTGCGTCAGGGTGCGTCGTTAGGGTTCGTCAGGGTGCGTCGTTAGGGTTCGTCAGAGTGCGTCGTTAGGGTGCGTCAGGGTGCGTCGTTAGGGTTCGTCAAGGTGCGTTGTGTCGTCAGGGTGCGTCGTTAGGGTTCGTCAGGGTGCGTTGTGTCGTCAGGGTGCGTTGTTAGGGTGCGTCAGGGTGCGTCGTTAGGGTTAGGGTGCGTCAGGGTGCGTCGTTAGGGTGCGTCAGGGTGCGACGTTAGGGTTCGTCAGGGTGCGTCGTTAGGGTGCGTCAGGGTGCGTCGTTAGGTCGTCAGGGTGCGTCGTTAGGGTGCGTCAGGGTGCGTCGTTAGGGTGCGATAGGGTGCGTCGTTAGGGTGCGTCGTTAGGGTGCGTCAGGGTGCGTCGTTAGGGTGCGATAGGGTGCGTCGTTAGGGTTCGTCAGGGTGCGTTGTGTCGTCAGAGTGCGTGGTTAGGGTGTGTCAGGGTGCGTGGTTAGGGTGCGATAGGGTGCGTCGTTCGGGTTCGTCAGGGTGCGTTGTGTCGTCAGGGTGCGTCGTTAGGGTGTGTCAGGGTGCGTCGTTAGGGTGTGTCAGGGTGCGTCGTTAGGGTGCGATAGGGTGCGTCGTTAGGGTTCGTCAGGGTGCGTTGTGTCGTCAGGGTGCGTTGTTAGGGTGCGTCAGGGTGCGTCGTTAGGGTGCGTCAGGGTGCGTCGTTAGGGTTCGTCAGGGTGCGTCGTTAGGGTGTGTCAGGGTGCGTCGTTAGGGTGCGATAGGGTGCGTCGTTAGGGTTCGTCAGGGTGCGTTGTGTCGTCAGGGTGCGTTGTTAGGGTGCGTCAGGGTGCGTCGTTAGGGTGCGTCAGGGTGCGTCGTTAGGGTTCGTCAGGGTGCGTCGTTAGGGTGCGTCAGGGTGCGTCGTTAGGGTTCGTCAGGGTGCGTTGTGTCGTCAGGGTGCGTTGTTAGGGTGCGTCAGGGTGCGTCGTTAGGGTGTGTCAGGGTGCGTCGTTAGGGTGCGATAGGGTGCGTCGTTAGGGTGCGTCGTTAGGGTGCGTCAGGGTGCGTCGTTAGGGTGCGATAGGGTGCGTCGTTAGGGTTCGTCAGGGTGCGTTGTGTCGTCAGGGTGCGTCGTTAGGGTGTGTCAGGGTGCGTGGTTAGGGTGCGCTAGGGTGCGTCGTTCGGGTTCGTCAGGGTGCGTTGTGTCGTCAGGGTGCGTCGTTAGGGTGTGTCAGGGTGCGTCGTTAGGGTGCGTCAGGGTGCGCCGTTAGGGTTCGTCAGGGTGCGTCGTTAGGGTTCGTCAGGGTGCGTTGTGTCGTCAGGGTGCGTTGTTAGGGTGCGTCAGGGTGCGTCGTTAGGGTGCGTCAGGGTGCGTCGTTAGGGTGCGTCAGGGTGCGTCATTAGGGTGCGTCAGGGTGCGTCGTTAGGGTTCGTCAGGGTGCGTCGTTAGGGTTCGTCAGGGTGCGTCGTTAGGGTTCGTCAGGGTGCGTCGTTAGGGTTCGTCAGGGTGCGTTGTGTCGTTAGGGTGCGTTGTTAGGGTGCGTCATGGTGCGTCGTTAGGGTGCGTCAGGGTGCGTCCTGTCGTTAGGGTGCGTTGTTAGGGTGCGTCATTAGGGTGCGTCAGGGTGCGTCGTTAGGGTTCGTCAGGGTGCGTCGTTACGGTTCGTCAGGGTGCGTTGTGTCGTCAGGGTGCGTTGTTAGGGTGCGTCAGGGTGCGTCGTTAGGGTGCGTCAGGATGCGTCGTTAGGGTTCGTCTGGGTGCGTCGTTAGGGTGTGTCAGGGTGCGTCGTTAGTGTGCGATAGGGTGTGTCGTTAGGGTGCGTCGTTAGGGTGCGTCAGGGTGCGTCGTTAGGGTGTGTCAGGGTGCGTCGTTAGGGTGCGATAGGGTGCGTCGTTAGGGTGCGTCGTTAGGGTGCGTCAGGGTGCGTCGTCAGGGTGCGATAGGGTGCGTCGTCAGGGTGCGTCGTCAGGGTGCGATAGGGTGCGTCGTTAGGGTGCGTCGTTAGGGTGGGTCAGGGTGCGTCGTTAGGGTTCGTCAGGGTGCGTTGTGTCGTCAGGGTGCGTTGTTAGGGTGCGTCAGGGTGCGTCGTTAGGGTGTGTCAGGGTGCGTCGTTAGGGTGCGATAGGGTGCGTCGTTAGGGTTCGTCAGGGTGCGTTGTGTCGTCAGGGTGCGTTGTTAGGGTGCGTCAGGGTGCGTCGTTAGGGTGCGTCAGGGTGCGTCGTTAGGGTTCGTCAGGGTGCGTCGTTAGGGTGCGTCAGGGTGCGTCGTTAGGGTTCGTCAGGGTGCGTTGTGTCGTCAGGGTGCGTTGTTAGGGTGCGTCAGGGTGCGTCGTTAGGGTGTGTCAGGGTGCGTCGTTAGGGTGCGATAGGGTGCGTCGTTAGGGTTCGTCAGGGTGCGTTGTGTCGTCAGGGTGCGTTGTTAGGGTGCGTCAGGGTGCGTCGTTAGGGTGCGTCAGGGTGCGTCGTTAGGGTTCGTCAGGGTGCGTCGTTAGGGTGCGTCAGGGTGCGTCGTTAGGGTGCATCAGGGTGCGTCGTTAGGGTTCGTCAGGGTGCGCTGTGTCGTCAGGGTGCGTCGTTAGGGTGCGTCGTTAGGGTGCGTCAGGGTGCGTCGTCAGGGTGCGATAGGGTGCGTCGTTAGGGTGCGTCGTTAGGGTGCGTCAGGGTGCGTCGTTAGGGTTCGTCAGGGTGCGTTGTGTCGTCAGGGTGCGTTGTTAGGGTGCGTCAGGGTGCGTCGTTAGGGTGTGTCAGGGTGCGTCGTTAGGGTGCGATAGGGTGCGTCGTTAGGGTTCGTCAGGGTGCGTTGTGTCGTCAGGGTGCGTTGTTAGGGTGCGTCAGGGTGCGTCGTTAGGGTGCGTCAGGGTGCGTCATTAGGGTGTGTCAGGGTGCGTCGTTAGGGTGCGATCGTTAGGGTGCGTCGTTAGGGTGCGTCGTTAGGGTTCGTCAGGGTGCGTCGTTAGGGTGCGTCAGGGTGCGTCGTTAGGGTTCGTCAGGGTGCGTCGTTAGGGTGCGTAGGGTGCGTCAGGGTGCGTCGTCAGGGTGCGATAGGGTGCGTCGTCAGGGTGCGTCGTCAGGGTGCGATAGGGTGCGTCGTTAGGGTGCGTTGTTAGGGTGCGTCAGGGTGCGTCGTTAGGGTTCGTCAGGGTGCGTTGTGTCGTCAGGGTGCGTTGTTAGGGTGCGTCAGGGTGCGTCGTTAGGGTGTGTCAGGGTGCGTCGTTAGGGTGCGATAGGGTGCGTCGTTAGGGTTCGTCAGGGTGCGTCGTGTCGTCAGGGTGCGTTGTTAGGGTGCGTCAGGGTGCGTCGTTAGGGTGCGTCAGGGTGCGTCGTTAGGGTTCGTCAGGGTGCGTCGTTAGGGTGCGTCAGGGTGCGTCGTTAGGGTTCGTCAGGGTGCGTTGTGTCGTCAGGGTGCGTTGTTAGGGTGTGTCAGGGTGCGTCGTTAGGGTGTGTCAGGGTGCGTCGTTAGGGTGCGATAGGGTGCGTCGTTAGGGTGCGTCGTTAGGGTGCGTCAGGGTGCGTCGTTAGGGTGCGATAGGGTGCGTCGTTAGGGTTCGTCAGGGTGCGTTGTGTCGTCAGGGTGCGTCGTTAGGGTGTGTCAGGGTGCGTCGTTAGGGTGCGATAGGGTGCGTCGTTCGGGTTCGTCAGGGTGCGTTGTGTCGTCAGGGTGCGTCGTTAGGGTGTGTCAGGGTGCGTCATTAGGGTGCGTCAGGGTGCGCCGTTAGGGTTCGTCAGGGTGCGTCGTTAGGGTTCGTCAGGGTGCGTTGTGTCGTCAGGGTGCGTTGTTAGGGTGCGTCAGGGTGCGTCGTTAGGGTGCGTCAGGGTGCGTCGTTAGGGTGCGTCAGGGTGCGTCGTTAGGGTGCGTCAGGGTGCGTCGTTAGGGTACGTCAGGGTGCGTCGTTAGGGTTCGTCAGGGTGCGTCGTTAGGGTTCGTCAGGGTGCGTCGTTAGGGTTCGTCAAGGTGCGTTGTGTCGTTAGGGTGCGTTGTTAGGGTGCGTCATGGTGCGTCGTTAGGGTGCGTCAGGGTGCGTCCTGTCGTTAGGGTGCGTTGTTAGGGTGCGTCATTAGGGTGCGTCAGGGTGCGTCGTTAGGGTTCGTCAGGGTGCGTCGTTACGGTTCGTCAGGGTGCGTTGTGTCGTCAGGGTGCGTTGTTAGGGTGCGTCAGGGTGCGTCGTTAGGGTGCGTCAGGATGCGTCGTTAGGGTTCGTCTGGGTGCGTCGTTAGGGTGTGTCAGGGTGCGTCGTTAGTGTGCGATAGGGTGTGTCGTTTGGGTGCGTCGTTAGGGTGCGTCAGGGTGCGTCGTTAGGGTGTGTCAGGGTGCGTCGTTAGGGTGCGATAGGGTGCGTCGTTAGGGTGCGTCGTTAGGGTGCGTTAGGGTGCGTCGTCAGGGTGCGATAGGGTGCGTCGTCAGGGTGCGTCGTCAGGGTGCGATAGGGTGCGTCGTTAGGGTGCGTCGTTAGGGTGGGTCAGGGTGCGTCGTTAGGGTTCGTCAGGGTGCGTTGTGTCGTCAGGGTGCGTTGTTAGGGTGCGTCAGGGTGCGTCGTTAGGGTGTGTCAGGGTGCGTCGTTAGGGTGCGATAGGGTGCGTCGTTAGGGTTCGTCAGGGTGCGTTGTGTCGTCAGGGTGCGTTGTTAGGGTGCGTCAGGGTGCGTCGTTAGGGTGCGTCAGGGTGCGTCGTTAGGGTTCGTCAGGGTGCGTCGTTAGGGTGCGTCAGGGTGCGTCGTTAGGGTTCGTCAGGGTGCGTTGTGTCGTCAGGGTGCGTTGTTAGGGTGCGTCAGGGTGCGTCGTTAGGGTGCGTCAGGGTGCGTCGTTAGGGTGCGATAGGGTGCGTCGTTAGGGTTCGTCAGGGTGCGTTGTGTCGTCAGGGTGCGTTGTTAGGGTGCGTCAGGGTGCGTCGTTAGGGTGCGTCAGGGTGCGTCGTTAGGGTTCGTCAGGGTGCGTCGTTAGGGTGCGTCAGGGTGCGTCGTTAGGGTGCGTCAGGGTGCGTCGTTAGGGTTCGTCAGGGTGCGCTGTGTCGTCAGGGTGCGTTGTTAGGGTGCGTCAGGGTGCGTCGTTAGGGTGCGTCAGGGTGCGTCGTTAGGGTGCGTCAGGGTGCGTCGTTAGGGTGCGTTGTTAGGGTGCGTCAGGGTGCGTCGTTAGGGTTCGTCAGGGTGCGTTGTAGGGTGCGTCAGGGTGCGTTGTTAGGGTGCGTCAGGGTGCGTCGTTAGGGTGTGTCAGGGTGCGTCGTTAGGGTGCGTCAGGGTGCGTCGTTAGGGTTCGTCAGGGTGCGTTGTGTCGTCAGGGTGCGTTGTTAGGGTGCGTCAGGGTGCGTCGTTAGGGTGCGTCAGGGTGCGTCATTAGGGTGTGTCAGGGTGCGTCGTTAGGGTGCGATAGGGTGCGTCGTTAGGGTGCGTCGTTAGGGTGCGTCAGGGTGCGTCGTTAGGGTTCGTCAGGGTGCGTCGTTAGGGTGCGTCAGGGTGCGTCGTTAGGGTTCGTCAGGGTGCGTCGTTAGGGTGCGTCAGGGTGCGTCGTTAGGGTTCGTCAGGGTGCGTCGTTAGGAGTGTCGTCAGGGTGCGTTCGTGTCGTTATGGGTGCGTTGTTAGGGTGCGTCAGGGTGCGTCGTTAGGGTGCGTCAGGGTGCGTCCTGTCGTTAGGGTGCGTTGTTAGGGTGAGTCAAGGTGCGTCGTTAGGGTGCGTCAGGGTGCGTCGTTAGGGTTCGTCAGGGTGCGTTCTGTCGTCAGGGTGCGTTGTTAGGGTGCGTCAGGGTGCGTCGTTAGGGTGTGTCAGGGTGCGTAGTTAGGGTGCGTCAGGGTGCGTCGTTAGGGTTCGTCAGGGTGCGTCGTTAGGATTCGTCAGGGTGCGTTGTGTCGTTAGGGTGCGTTGTTAGGGTGCGTCAGGGTGCGTCGTTAGGGTGCGTCAGGGTGCGTCCTGTCGTTTGGGTGCGTTGTTAGGGTGCGTCAGGGTGCGTCAGGGTGCGTCAGGGTGCGTCCTGTCGTTAGGGTGCGTTGTTAGGGTGCGTCAGGGTGCGTCGTTAGGATGCGTCAGGGTGCGTCCTGTCGTTAGGGTGCGTTGTTAGGGTGCGTCAAGGTGCGTCGTTAGGGTGCGTCAGGGTGCGTCGTTAGGGTGTGTCAGGGTGCGTCGTTAGGGTTCGTCAGGGTGCGCTGTGTCGTCAGGGTGCGTCGTTAGGGTGCGTCGTTAGGGTGCGTCAGGGTGCGTCGTCAGGGTGCGATAGGGTGCGTCGTTAGGGTGCGTCGTTAGGGTGCGTCAGGGTGCGTCGTTAGGGTTCGTCAGGGTGCGTTGTGTCGTCAGGGTGCGTTGTTAGGGTGCGTCAGGGTGCGTCGTTAGGGTGTGTCAGGGTGCGTCGTTAGGGTGCGATAGGGTGCGTCGTTAGGGTTCGTCAGGGTGCGTTGTGTCGTCAGGGTGCGTTTTTAGGGTGCGTCAGGGTGCGTCGTTAGGGTGCGTCAGGGTGCGTCATTAGGGTGTGTCAGGGTGCGTCGTTAGGGTGCGATAGGGTGCGTCGTTAGGGTACGTCGTTAGGGTGCGTCAGGGTGCGTCGTTAGGGTTCGTCAGGGTGCGTCGTTAGGGTGCGTCAGGGTGCGTCGTTAGGGTGCGTCAGGGTGCGTCGTTAGGGTTCGTCAGGGTGCGTCGTTAGGATTCGTCAGGGTGCGTTGTGTCGTTAGGGTGCGTTGTTAGGGTGCGTCAGGGTGCGTCCTGTCGTTAGGGTGCGTTGTTAGGGTGCGTCAGGGTGCGTCGTTAGGGTGCGTCAGGGTGCGTCCTGTCGTTAGGGTGCGTTGTTAGGGTGCGTCAAGGTGCGTCGTTAGGGTGCGTCAGGGTGCGTCGTTAGGGTTCGTCAGGGTGCGTTCTGTCGTCAGGGTGCGTTGTTAGGGTGCGTCAGGGTGCGTCGTTAGGGTGCGTCAGGGTGCGTCGTTAGGGTGCGTCAGGGTGCGTCGTTAGGGTTCGTCAGGGTGCGTCGTTAGGATTCGTCAGGGTGCGTTGTGTCGTTAGGGTGCGTTGTTAGGGTGCGTCAGGGTGCGTCGTTAGGGTGCGTCAGGGTGCGTCCTGTCGTTTGGGTGCGTTGTTAGGGTGCGTCAGGGTGCGTCAGGGTGCGTCAGGGTGCGTCCTGTCGTTAGGGTGCGTTGTTAGGGTGCGTCAGGGTGCGTCGTTAGGATGCGTCAGGGTGCGTCCTGTCGTTAGGGTGCGTTGTTAGGGTGCGTCAAGGTGCGTCGTTAGGGTTCGTCAGGGTGCGTCGTTAGGGTGCGTTGTTAGGGTGCGATAGGGTGCGTCGTTAGGGTGCGTCGTTAGGGTTCGTCAGGGTGCGTCGTTAGGGTTCGTCAGGGTGCGTTGTGTCGTCAGGGTGCGTTGTTAGGGTGCGTCAGGGTGCGTCGTTAGGGTGTGTCAGGGTGCGTCGTTAGGGTGCGATAGGGTACGTCGTTAGGGTGCGTCGTTAGGGTGCGATAGGGTGCGTCGTTAGGGTGCGTCGTTAGGGTGCGTTAGGGTGCGTCAGGGTGCGTCGTTAGGGTGCGTCAGGGTGCGTCGTTAGGGTTCGTCAGGGTGCGTTGTGTCATCAGGGTGCGTTGTTAGGGTGTGTCAGGGTGCGTCGTTAGGGTGCGTCCTGTCGTTAGGGTGCGTTGTTAGGGTGCGTCAGGGTGCGTCGTTACGGTGCGTCAGAGTGCGTCGTTAGGGTTCGTCAGGGTGCGTTGTGTCATCAGGGTGCGTTGTTAGGGTGTGTCAGGGTGCGTCGTTAGGGTGCGTCATGGTGCGTCGTTAGGGTGCGTCAGGGTGCGTCGTTAGGGTGCGTCAGGGTGCGTCGTTAGGGTGCGTCAGGGTGCGTCGTTAGGGTTCGTCAGGGTGTGTCGTTAAGGTTCGTCAGGGTGTGTTGTGTCGTCAGGGTGCGTTGTTAGGGTGCGTCAGGGTGCGTCGTTAGGGTGCGTCAGGGTGCGTCGTTAGGGTGCGTCAGGGTGCGTCGTTAGGGTTCGTCAGGGTGCGTTGTGTCGTCAGGGTGCGTTGTTAGGGTGCGTCAAGGTGCGTCGTTAGGGTGCGTCAGGGTGCGTCGTTAGGGTTCGTCAGGGTGCGTCGTTAGGGTTCGTCAGGGTGCGTCGTTTCGTCAGGGTGCGTTGTGTCGTCAGGGTGCGTTGTTAGGGTGCGTCAGGGTGCGTCGTTAGGGTGCGTCAGGGTGCGTCGTTAGGGTTCGTCAGGGTGCGTCGTTAGGGTTCGCCAGGGTGCGTTGTGTCGTTAGGGTGCGTTGTTAGGGTGCGTCAGGGTGCGTCGTTAGGGTGCGTCAGGGTGCGTCCTGTCGTTAGGGTGCGTTGTTAGGGTGCGTCAGGGTGCGTCGTTAGGATGCGTCAGGGTGCGTCCTGTCGTTAGGGTGCGTTGTTAGGGTGCGTCAGGGTGCGTCGTTAGGGTGCGTCAGGTTGCGTCGTTAGGGTTCGCCAGGGTGCGTTGTGTCGTCAGGGTGCGTTGTTAGGGTGCGTCAGGGTGCGTCGTTAGGGGCGTCAGGGTGCGTCAGGGTGCGTCGTTAGGGTGCGTCATGGTGCGTTGTGTCGTCAGGGTGCGTTGTTAGGGTGCGTCAGGGTGCGTCGTTAGGGTGCGTCAGGGTGCGTCGTTAGGGTGCGTCAGGGTGCGTCCTGTCGTTTGGGTGCGTTGTTAGGGTGCGTCAGGGTGCGTCGTTAGGGTGCGTCAGGGTGCGTCCTGTCGTTAGGGTGCGTTGTTAGGGTGCGTCAGGGTGCGTCGTGTCGTTAGGGTGCGTTGTTAGGGTGCGTCAGGGTGCGTCGTTAGGGTTCGTCAGGGTGCGTTGTGTCGTCAGGGTGCGTTGTCAGGGTGCGTCAGGGTGCGTCGTTAGGGTGTGTCAGGGTGCGTCCTGTCGTTAGGGTGCGTTGTTAGGGTGCGTCAGGGTGCGTTGTTAGGATGCGTCAGGGTGCGTCCTGTCGTTAGGGTGCGTTGTTAGGGTGCGTCAAGGTGCGTCGTTAGGGTGCGTCAGGGTGCGTCGTTAGGGTTCGTCAGGGTGCGTTCTGTCGTCAGGGTGCGTTGTTAGGGTGCGTCAGGGTGCAATAGGGTACGTCGTTAGGGTTCGTCAGGGTGCGTCGTTAGGGTTCGTCAGGGTGCGTCGTTAGGGTGCGTTGTTAGGGTGCGATAGGGTGCGTCGTTAGGGTGCGTCGTTAGGGTTCGTCAGGGTGCGTCGTTAGGGTTCGTCAGGGTGCGTTGTGTCGTCAGGGTGCGTTGTCAGGGTGCGTCAGGGTGCGTCGTTAGGGTGTGTCAGGGTGCGTCGTTAGGGTGCGATAGGGTACGTCGTTAGGGTGCGTCGTTAGGGTGCGATAGGGTGCGTCGTTAGGGTGCGACGTTAGGGTTCTTCAGGGTGCGTCGTTAGGGTGCGTCAGGGTGCGTCGTTAGGGTGCGTCAGGGTGCGTCGTTAGGGTTCGTCAGGGTGCGTTGTGTCGTCAGGGTGCGTTGTTAGGGTGTGTCAGGGTGCGTCGTTAGGGTGCGTCCTGCCGTTAGGGTGCGTTGTTAGGGTGCGTCAGGGTGCGTCGTTAGGGTGCGTCAGGGTGCGTCGTTACGGTGCGTCAGAGTGCGTCGTTAGGGTTCGTCAGGGTGCGTTGTGTCATCAGGGTGCGTTGTTAGGGTGTGTCAGGGTGCGTCGTTAGGGTGCGTCATGGTGCGTCGTTAGGGTGCGTCAGGGTGCGTCGTTAGGGTGCGTCAGGGTGCGTCGTTAGGGTGCGTCAGGGTGCGTCGTTAGGGTTCGTCAGGGTGTGTCGTTAAGGTTCGTCAGGGTGCGTTGTGTCGTCAGGGTGCGTTGTTAGGGTGCGTCAGGGTGCGTCGTTAGGGTGCGTCAGGGTGCGTCGTTAGGGTTCGTCAGGGTGCGTCGTTAGGGTTCGTCAGGGTGCGTTGTGTCGTCAGGGTGCGTTGTTAGGGTGCGTCAGGGTGCGTCGTTAGGGTGCGTCAGGGTGCGTTGTTAGGGTGCGTCAGGGTGCGTCGTTAGGGTTCGTCAGGGTGCGTCGTTAGGGTTCGTCAGGGTGCGTTGTGTCGTCAGGGTGCGTTGTTAGGGTGCGTCAGGGTGCGTCGTTAGGGTGCGTCAGGGTGCGTCGTTAGGGTTCGTCAGGGTGCGTCGTTAGGGTTCGTCAGGGTGCGTTGTGTCGTCAGGGTGCGTTGTTAGGGTGCGTCAGGGTGCGTCGTTAGGGTGCGTCAGGGTGCGTCGTTAGGGTTCGTCAGGGTGCGTCGTTAGGGTTCGTCAGGGTGCGTCGTTAGGGTTCGTCAGGGTGCGTTGTGTCGTCAGGGTGCGTTGTTAGGGTGCGTCAGGGTGCGTCGTTAGGGTGCGTCAGGGTGCGTCGTTAGGGTTCGTCAGGGTGCGTCGTTAGGGTTCGCCAGGGTGCGTTGTGTCGTTAGGGTGCGTTGTTAGGGTGCGTCAGGGTGCGTCCTGTCGTTAGGGTGCGTTGTTAGGGTGCGTCAGGGTGCGTCGTTAGGATGCGTCAGGGTGCGTCCTGTCGTTAGGGTGCGTTGTTAGGGTGCGTCAGGGTGCGTCGTTAGGGTGCGTCAGGGTGCGTCGTTAGGGTTCGCCAGGGTGCGTTGTGTCGTCAGGGTGCGTTGTTAGGGTGCGTCAGGGTGCGTCGTTAGGGTGCGTCAGGGTGCGTCGTTAGGGTGCGTCATGGTGCGTCGTTAGGGTTCGTCAGGGTGCGTCGTTAGGGTTCGTCAGGGTGCGTTGTGTCGTCAGGGTGCGTTGTTAGGGTGTGTCAGGGTGCGTCGTTAGGGTGCGTCCTGTCGTTAGGGTGCGTTGTTAGGGTGCGTCAGGGTGCGTCGTTAGGGTGCGTCAGGGTGCGTCGTTAGGGTGCGTCAGGGTGCGTCGTTAGGGTTCGTCAGGGTGCGTCTTTAAGGTTCGTCAGGGTGCGTTGTGTCGTCAGGGTGCGTTGTTAGGGTGCGTCAGGGTGCGTCGTTAGGGTGCGTCAGGGTGCGTCGTTAGGGTTCGTCAGGGTGCGTCGTTAGGGTTCGTCAGGGTGCGTCGTTAGGGTGCGTCAGGGTGCGTCGTTAGGGTGCGTCAGGGTGCGTCGTTAGGGTTCGTCAGGGTGCGTTTTGTCGTCAGGGTGCGTTGTTAGGGTGCGTCAGGGTGCGTCGTTAGGGTGCGTCAGGGTGCGTCGTTAGGGTTCGTCAGGGTGCGTCGTTAGGGTTCGTCAGGGTGCGTCCTTAGGGTTCGTCAGGGTGCGTCGTGTCGTAGGGTGCGTCAGGGTGCGTCGTTAGGGTGCGTCAGGTTGCGTCGTTAGGGTTCGTCAGGGTGCGTTGTGTCGTCAGGGTGCGTTGTTAGGGTGCGTCAGGGTGCGTCGTTAGGGTTCGTCAGGGTGCGTCGTTAGGGTTCGTCAGGGTGCGTCGTTAGGGTGCGTCATGGTGCGTTGTGTCGTCAGGGTGCGTTGTTAGGGTGCGTCAGGGTGCGTTGTTAGGGTGCGTCAGGGTGCGTCGTTAAGATGCGTCAGGGTGCGTCCTGTTGTTAGGGTGCGTCGTTAGGGTTCGCCAGGGTGCGTTGTGTCGTCAGGGTGCGTTGTTAGGGTGCGTCAGGGTGCGTCGTTAGGGTTCGTCAGGGTGCGTCGTTAGGGTTCGTCAGGGTGCGTCGTTAGGGTGCGTCATGGTGCGTCGTTAGGGTTCGTCAGGGTGCGTCGTTAGGGTTCGTCAGGGTGCGTTGTGTCGTCAGGGTGCGTTGTTAGGGTGTGTCAGGGTGCGTCGTTAGGGTGCGTCCTGTCGTTAGGGTGCGTTGTTAGGGTGCGTCAGGGTGCGTCGTTAGGGTGCGTCAGGGTGCGTCGTTAGGGTGCGTCAGGGTGCGTCGTTAGGGTTCGTCAGGGTGCGTCGTTAAGGTTCGTCAGGGTGCGCTGTGTCGTCAGGGTGCGTTGTTAGGGTGCGTCAGGGTGCGTCGTTAGGGTGCGTCAGGGTGCGTCGTTAGGGTTCGTCAGGGTGCGTCTTTAAGGTTCGTCAGGGTGCGTTGTGTCGTCAGGGTGCGTTGTTAGGGTGCATCAGGGTGCGTCGTTAGGGTGCGTCAGGGTGCGGTGCGTCAGGGTGCGTCGTTAGGGTGCGTCAGGGTGCGTCGTTAGGGTTCGTCAGGGTGCGTCGTTAAGGTTCGTCAGGGTGCGTCGTTAGGGTTCGTCAGGGTGCGTTGTGTCGTCAGGGTGCGTTGTTAGGGTGCGTCAGGGTGCGTCGTTAGGGTGCGTCAGGGTGCGTCGTTAGGGTTCGTCAGGGTGCGTCGTTAGGGTTCGTCAGGGTGCGTCGTTAGGGTTCGTCAGGGTGCGTTGTGTCGTCAGGGTGCGTTGTTAGGGTGCGTCAGGGTGCGTCGTTAGGGTGCGTCAGGGTGCGTCGTTAGGGTTCGCCAGGGTGCGTCGTTAGGGTTCGCCAGGGTGCGTTGTGTCGTTAGGGTGCGTTGTTGTTAGGGTGCGTCAGGGTGCGTCGTTAGGGTGCGTCAGGGTGCGTCCTGTCGTTAGGGTGCGTTGTTAGGGTGCGTCAGGGTGCGTCGTTAGGATGTGTCAGGGTGCGTCCTGTCGTTAGGGTGCGTTGTTAGGGTGCGTCAGGGTGCGTCGTTAGGGTGCGTCAGGTTGCGTCGTTAGGGTTCGCCAGGGTGCGTTGTGTCGTCAGGGTGCGTTGTTAGGGTGCGTCAGGGTGCGTCGTTAGGGTGCGTCAGGGTGCGTCGTTAGGGTTCGTCAGGGTGCTTTGTGTCGTCAGGGTGCGTTGTTAGGGTGTGTCAGGGTGCGTCGTTAGGGTGCGTGTTAGGGTGCGTCAGGGTGCGTCGTTAGGGTGCGTCAGGTTGCGTCGTTAGGGTTCGCCAGGGTGCGTTGTGTCGTCAGGGTGCGTTGTTAGGGTGCGTCAGGATGCGTCGTTAGGGTTCGTCAGGGTGCGTCGTTAGGGTTCGTCAGGGTGCGTCGTTAGGGTGCGTAATGGTGCGTCGTTAGGGTTCGTCAGGGTGCGTCGTTAGGGTTCGTCAGGGTGCGTCGTTAGGGTTCGCCAGGGTGCGTTGTGTCGTTAGGGTGCGTTGTTAGGGTGCGTCAGGGTGCGTCGTTAGGGTTCGTCAGGGTGCGTCGTTAGGGTGCGTCAGGGTGCGTCATTAGGGTGTGTCAGGGTGCGTCGTTAGGGTGCGATAGGGTGCGTCGTTAGGGTGCGTCGTTAGGGTGCGTCAGGGTGCGTCGTTAGGGTTCGTCAGGGTGCGTCGTTAGGGTGCGTCAGGGTGCGTCGTTAGGGTTCGTCAGGGTGCGACGTTAGGGTGCGTCAGGGTGCGTCGTTAGGGTTCGTCAGGGTGCGTCGTTAGGATTCGTCAGGGTGCGTTGTGTCGTTAGGGTGCGTTGTTAGGGTGCGTCAGGGTGCGTCGTTAGGGTGCGTCAGGGTGCGTCCTGTCGTTTGGGTGCGTTGTTAGGGTGCGTCAGGGTGCGTCGTTAGGGTGCGTCAGGGTGCGTCCTGTCGTTAGAGTGCGTTGTTAGGGTGCGTCAGGGTGCGTCGTTAGGATGCGTCAGGGTGCGTCCTGTCGTTAGGGTGCGTTGTTAGGGTGCGTCAGGGTGCGTCGTTAGGGTGCGTCAGGTTGCGTCGTTAGGGTTCGCCAGGGTGCGTTGTGTCGTCAGGGTGCGTTGTTAGGGTGCGTCAGGGTGCGTCGTTAGGGTTCGTCAGGGTGCGTCGTTAGGGTTCGTCAGGGTGCGTCGTTAGGGTGCGTCATGGTGCGTTGTGTCGTCAGGGTGCGTTGTTAGGGTGCGTCAGGGTGCGTTGTTAGGGTGCGTCAGGGTGCGTCGTTAGGATGCGTCAGGGTGCGTCCTGTTGTTAGGGTGCGTTGTTAGGGTGCGTCAGGGTGCGTCGTTAGGGTGCGTCAGGTTGCGTCGTTAGGGTTCGCCAGGGTGCGTTGTGTCGTCAGGGTGCGTTGTTAGGGTGCGTCAGGGTGCGTCGTTAGGGTTCGTCAGGGTGCGTCGTTAGGGTTCGTCAGGGTGCGTCGTTAGGGTGCGTCATGGTGCGTCGTTAGGGTGTGTCAGGGTGCGTCGTTAGGGTGCGTCCTGTCGTTAGGGTGCGTTGTTAGGGTGCGTCAGGGTGCGTCGTTAGGGTGCGTCAGGGTGCGTCGTTAGGGTGCGTCAGGGTGCGTCGTTAGGGTTCGTCAGGGTGCGTCGTTAAGGTTCGTCAGGGTGCGTCGTGTCGTCAGGGTGCGTTGTTAGGGTGCGTCAGGGTGCGTCGTTAGGGTGCGTCAGGGTGCGTCGTTAGGGTTCGTCAGGGTGCGTCGTTAGGGTTCGTCAGGGTGCGTTGTGTCGTTAGGGTGCGTCAGGGTGCGTCGTTAGGGTTCGTCAGGGTGCGTCGTTAGGGTTCGTCAGGGTGCGTTGTGTCGTCAGGGTGCGTTGTTAGGGTGCGTCAGGGTGCGTCGTTAGGGTGCGTCAGGGTGCGTCGTTAGGGTTCGTCAGGGTGCGTCGTTAGGGTTCGTCAGGGTGCGTCGTTAGGGTTCGTCAGGGTGCGTTGTGTCGTCAGGGTGCGTTGTTAGGGTGCGTCAGGGTGCGTCGTTAGGGTGCGTCAGGGTGCGTCGTTAGGGTTCGTCAGGGTGCGTCGTTAGGGTTCGTCAGGGTGCGTCGTTAGGGTGCGTCAGGGTGCGTCGTTAGGGTTCGTCAGGGTGCGTCGTTAGGGTGCGTCAGGGTGCGTCGTTAGGGTTCGTCAGGGTGCGACGTTAGGGTGCGTCAGGGTGCGTCGTTAGGGTTCGTCAGGGTGCGTCGTTAGGATTCGTCAGGGTGCGTTGTGTCGTTAGGGTGCGTTCGTTAGGGTGCGTCAGGGTGCGTCGTTAGGGTGCGTCAGGGTGCGTCCTGTCGTTTGGGTGCGTTGTTAGGGTGCGTCAGGGTGCGTCGTTAGGGTGCGTCAGGGTGCGTCCTGTCGTTAGAGTGCGTTGTTAGGGTGCGTCAGGGTGCGTCGTTAGGATGCGTCAGGGTGCGTCCTGTCGTTAGGGTGCGTTGTTAGGGTGCGTCAGGGTGCGTCGTTAGGGTGCGTCAGGTTGCGTCGTTAGGGTTCGCCAGGGTGCGTTGTGTCGTCAGGGTGCGTTGTTAGGGTGCGTCAGGGTGCGTCGTTAGGGTTCGTCAGGGTGCGTCGTTAGGGTTCGTCAGGGTGCGTCGTTAGGGTGCGTCATGGTGCGTTGTGTCGTCAGGGTGCGTTGTTAGGGTGCGTCAGGGTGCGTTGTTAGGGTGCGTCAGGGTGCGTCGTTAGGGTGCGTCAGGGTGCGTCCTGTTGTTAGGGTGCGTTGTTAGGGTGCGTCAGGGTGCGTTGTTAGGGTGCGTCAGGTTGCGTCGTTAGGGTTCGCCAGGGTGCGTTGTGTCGTCAGGGTGCGTTGTTAGGGTGCGTCAGGGTGCGTCGTTAGGGTTCGTCAGGGTGCGTCGTTAGGGTTCGTCAGGGTGCGTCGTTAGGGTGCGTCATGGTGCGTCGTTAGGGTGTGTCAGGGTGCGTCGTTAGGGTGCGTCCTGTCGTTAGGGTGCGTTGTTAGGGTGCGTCAGGGTGCGTCGTTAGGGTGCGTCAGGGTGCGTCGTTAGGGTGCGTCAGGGTGCGTCGTTAGGGTTCGTCAGGGTGCGTCGTTAAGGTTCGTCAGGGTGCGTTGTGTCGTCAGGGTGCGTTGTTAGGGTGCGTCAGGGTGCGTCGTTAGGGTGCGTCAGGGTGCGTCGTTAGGGTTCGTCAGGGTGCGTCGTTAGGGTTCGTCAGGGTGCGTTGTGTCGTTAGGGTGCGTCAGGGTGCGTCGTTAGGGTTCGTCAGGGTGCGTCGTTAGGGTTCGTCAGGGTGCGTTGTGTCGTCAGGGTGCGTTGTTAGGGTGCGTCAGGGTGCGTCGTTAGGGTGCGTCAGGGTGCGTCGTTAGGGTTCGTCAGGGTGCGTCGTTAGGGTTCGTCAGGGTGCGTCGTTAGGGTTCGTCAGGGTGCGTTGTGTCGTCAGGGTGCGTTGTTAGGGTGCGTCAGGGTGCGTCGTTAGGGTGCGTCAGGGTGCGTCGTTAGGGTTCGTCAGGGTGCGTCGTTAGGGTTCGTCAGGGTGCGTCCTTAGGGTTCGTCAGGGTGCGTTGTGTCGTCAGGGTGCGTTGTTAGGGTGCGTCAGGGTGCGTCGTTAGGGTGCGTCAGGGTGCGTCGTTAGGGTTCGCCAGGGTGCGTCGTTAGGGTTCGCCAGGGTGCGTTGTGTCGTTAGGGTGCGTTGTTAGGGTGCGTCAGGGTGCGTCGTTAGGGTGCGTCAGGGTGCGTCCTGTTGTTAGGGTGCGTTGTTAGGGTGCGTCAGGGTGCGTCGTTAGGATGTGTCAGGGTGCGTCCTGTCGTTAGGGTGCGTTGTTAGGGTGCGTCAGGGTGCGTCGTTAGGGTGCGTCAGGTTGCGTCGTTAGGGTTCGCCAGGGTGCGTTGTGTCGTCAGGGTGCGTTGTTAGGGTGCGTCAGGGTGCGTCGTTAGGGTTCGTCAGGGTGCGTCGTTAGGGTTCGTCAGGGTGCGTTGTGTCGTCAGGGTGCGTTGTTAGGGTGTGTCAGGGTGCGTCGTTAGGGTGCGTTGTTAGGGTGCGTCAGGGTGCGTCAGGGTGCGTCGTTAGGGTGCGTCAGGTTGCGTCGTTAGGGTTCGCCAGGGTGCGTTGTGTCGTCAGGGTGCGTTGTTAGGGTGCGTCAGGATGCGTCGTTAGTGTTCGTCAGGGTGCGTCGTTAGGGTTCGTCAGGGTGCGTCGTTAGGGTGCGTCATGGTGCGTCGTTAGGGTTCGTCAGGGTGCGTCGTTAGGGTTCGTTAGGGTGCGTCCTGTCATTAGGGTGCGTTGTTAGGGTGCGTCAGGGTGCGTCGTTAGGGTGCGTCAGGGTGCGTCGTTAGGGTGCGTCAGGGTGCGTCGTTAGGGTGCGTCAGGGTGCGTCGTTAAGGTTCGTCAGGGTGCGTTGTGTCGTCAGGGTGCGTTGTTAGGGTGCGTCAGGGTGCGTCGTTAGGGTGCGTCAGGGTGCGTCGTTAGGGTTCGTCAGGGTGCGTCGTTAGGGTTCGTCAGGGTGCGTTGTGTTGTTAGGGTGCGTCAGGGTGCGTCGTTAGGGTGCGTCAGGGTGCGTCGTTAGGGTTCGTCAGGGTGAGTTGTGTTGTCAGGGTGCGTTGTTAGGGTGCGTCAGGGTGCGTCGTTAGGGTGCGTCAGGGTGCGTCGTTAGGGTTCGTCAGGGTGCGTCGTTAGGGTTCGTCAGGGTGCGTCGTTAGGGTCGTCAGGGTGCGTCGTTAGGGTGCGTCAGGGTGCGTCGTTAGGGTGCGTCAGGGTGCGTCGTTAGGGTTAGTCAGGGTGCGTCGTTAGGGTTCGTCAGGGTGCGTCGTTAGTGTCGTCAGGGTGCGTTGTTAGGGTGCGTCAGGGTGCGTCGTTAGGGTGCGTCAGGGTGCGTCGTTAGGGTTCGTCAGGGTGCGTCGTTAGGGTTCGCCAGGGTGCGTTGTGTCGTTAGGGTGCGTTGTTAGGGTGCGTCAGGGTGCGTCGTTAGGATGTGTCAGGGTGCGTCCTGTCGTTAGGGTGCGTTGTTAGGGTGCGTCAGGGTGCGTCGTTAGGGTGCGTCAGGTTGCGTCGTTAGGGTTCGTCAGGGTGCGTCGTTGTCGTCAGGGTGCGTTGTTAGGGTGCGTCAGGGTGCGTCGTTAGGGTTCGTCAGGGTGCGTCGTTAGGGTTCGTCAGGGTGCGTTGTGTCGTCAGGGTGCGTTGTTAGGGTGCGTCGTTAGGGTGCGTCAGGGTGCGTCGTTAGGGTGCGTCAGGTTGCGTCGTTAGGGTTCGCCAGGGTGCGTTGTGTCGTCAGGGTGCGTTGTTAGGGTGCGTCAGGATGCGTCGTTAGGGTTCGTCAGGGTGCGTCGTTAGGGTTCGTCAGGGTGCGTCGTTAGGGTGCGTCATGGTGCGTCGTTAGGGTTCGTCAGGGTGCGTCGTTAGGGTTCGTTAGGGTGCGTTGTGTCGTTAGGGTGCGTTGTTAGGGTGCGTCAGGGTGCGTCGTTAGGGTGCGTCAGGGTGCGTCGTTAGGGTGCGTCAGGGTGCGTCGTTAGGGTTTGTCAGGGTGCGTCGTTAGGGTGCGTTGTGTCGTCAGGGTGCGTTGTTAGGGTGCGTCAGGGTGCGTCGTTAGGGTGCGTCAGGGTGCGTCGTTAGGGTTCGTCAGGGTGCGTCGTTAGGGTTCGTCAGGGTGCGTTCTGTTGTTAGGGTGCGTCAGGGTGCGTCGTTAGGGTTCGTCAGGGTGCGTCGTTAGGGTTCGTCAGGGTGCGTTTTGTCGTCAGGGTGCGTTGTTAGGGTGCGTCAGGGTGCGTCGTTAGGGTGCGTCAGGGTGCGTCGTTAGGGTTCGTCAGGGTGCGTCATTAGGGTTCGTCAGGGTGCGTTGTGTCGTCAGGGTGCGTTGTTAGGGTGCGTCAGGGTGCGTCGTTAGGGTGCGTCAGGGTGCGTCGTTAGGGTGCGTCAGGGTGCGTCGTTAGGGTTCGTCAGGGTGCGTCCTTAGGGTTCGTCAGGGTGCGTTGTGTCGTCAGGGTGCGTTGTTAGGGTGCGTCAGGGTGCGTCGTTAGGGTTCGTCAGGGTGCGTCGTTAGGGTTCGCCAGGGTGCGTTGTGTCGTTAGGGTGCGTTGTTAGGGTGCGTCAGGGTGCGTCGTTAGGGTGCGTCAGGGTGCGTCCTGTCGTTAGGGTGCGTTGTTAGGGTGCGTCAGGGTGCGTCGTTAGGATGTGTCAGGGTGCGTCCTGTCGTTAGGGTGCGTTGTTAGGGTGCGTCAGGGTGCGTCGTTAGGGTGCGTCAGGTTGCGTCATTAGGGTTCGCCAGGGTGCGTTGTGTCGTCAGGGTGCGTTGTTAGGGTGCGTCAGGGTGCGTCGTTAGGGTTCGTCAGGGTGCGTCGTTAGGGTTCGTCAGGGTGCGTTGTGTCGTCAGGGTGCGTTGTTAGGGTGTGTCAGGGTGCGTCGTTAGGGTGCGTTGTTAGTGTGCGTCAGGGTGCGTCGTTAGGGTGCGTCAGGTTGCGTCGTTAGGGTTCGCCAGGGTGCGTTGTGTCGTCAGGGTGCGTTGTTAGGGTGCGTCAGGATGCGTCGTTAGGGTTCGTCAGGGTGCGTCGTTAGGGTTCGTCAGGGTGCATCGTTAGGGTGCGTCATGGTGCGTCGTTAGGGTTCGTCAGGGTGCGTCGTTAGGGTTCGTCAGGGTGCGTCCTGTCGTTAGGGTGCGTTGTTCGGGTGCGTCAGGGTGCGTCGTTAGGGTGCGTCAGGGTGCGTCGTTAGGGTGCGTCAGGGTGCGTCGTTAGGGTTCGTCAGGGTGCGTCGTTAAGGTTCGTCAGGGTGCGTTGTGTCGTCAGGGTGCGTTGTTAGGGTGCGTCAGGGTGCGTCGTTAGGGTGCGTCAGGGTGCGTCGTTAGGGTTCGTCAGGGTGCGTTGTGTCGTTAGGGTGCGTCAGGGTGCGTCGTTAGGGTTCGTCAGGGTGCGTCGTTAGGGTTCGTCAGGGTGCGTTGTGTCGTCAGGGTGCGTTGTTAGGGTGCGTCAGGGTGCGTCGTTAGGGTGCGTCAGGGTGCGTCGTTAGGGTTCGTCAGGGTGCGTCGTTAGGGTTCGTCAGGGTGCGTCGTTAGGGTTCGTCAGGGTGCGTTGTGTCGTCAGGGTGCGTTGTTAGGGTGCGTCAGGGTGCGTCGTTAGGGTGCGTCAGGGTGCGTCGTTAGGGTTCGTCAGGGTGCGTCGTTAGGGTTCGTCAGGGTGCGTTGTGTTGTTAGGGTGCGTCAGGGTGCGTCGTTAGGGTGCGTCAGGGTGCGTCGTTAGGGTTCGTCAGGGTGCGTTGTGTCGTCAGGGTGCGTTGTTAGGGTGCGTCAGGGTGCGTCGTTAGGGTGCGTCAGGGTGCGTCGTTAGGGTTCGTCAGGGTGCGTCGTTAGGGTTCGTCAGGGTGCGTCGTTAGGGTTCGTCAGGGTGCGTTGTGTCGTCAGGGTGCGTTGTTAGGGTGCGTCAGGGTGCGTCGTTAGGGTGCGTCAGGGTGCGTCGTTAGGGTTCGTCAGGGTGCGTCGTTAGGGTTCGTCAGGGTGCGTCCTTAGGGTTCGTCAGGGTGCGTTGTGTCGTCAGGGTGCGTTGTTAGGGTGCGTCAGGGTGCGTCGTTAGGGTGCGTCAGGGTGCGTCGTTAGGGTTCGTCAGGGTGCGTCGTTAGGGTTCGCCAGGGTGCGTTGTGTCGTTAGGGTGCGTTGTTAGGGTGCGTCAGGGTGCGTCGTTAGGGTGCGTCAGGGTGCGTCCTGTCGTTAGGGTGCGTTGTTAGGGTGCGTCAGGGTGCGTCGTTAGGATGTGTCAGGGTGCGTCCTGTCGTTAGGGTGCGTTGTTAGGGTGCGTCAGGGTGCGTCGTTAGGGTGCGTCAGGTTGCGTCATTAGGGTTCGCCAGGGTGCGTTGTGTCGTCAGGGTGCGTTGTTAGGGTGCGTCAGGGTGCGTCGTTAGGGTTCGTCAGGGTGCGTCGTTAGGGTTCGTCAGGGTGCGTTGTGTCGTCAGGGTGCGTTGTTAGAGTGTGTCAGGGTGCGTCGTTAGGGTGCGTTGTTAGTGTGCGTCAGGGTGCGTCGTTAGGGTGCGTCAGGTTGCGTCGTTAGGGTTCGCCAGGGTGCGTTGTGTCGTCAGGGTGCGTTGTTAGGGTGCGTCAGGATGCGTCGTTAGGGTTCGTCAGGGTGCGTCGTTAGGGTTCGTCAGGGTGCGTCGTTAGGGTGCGTCATGGTGCGTCGTTAGGGTTCGTCAGGGTGCGTCGTTAGGGTTCGTTAGGGTGCGTCCTGTCGTTAGGGTGCGTTGTTCGGGTGCGTCAGGGTGCGTCGTTAGGGTGCGTCAGGGTGCGTCGTTAGGGTGCGTCAGGGTGCGTCGTTAGGGTTCGTCAGGGTGCGTCGTCAGGGTGCGTCGTTAAGGTTCGTCAGGGTGCGTTGTGTCGTCAGGGTGCGTTGTTAGGGTGCGTCAGGGTGCGTCGTTAGGGTGCGTCAGGGTGCGTCGTTAGGGTTCGTCAGGGTGCGTCGTTAGGGTTCGTCAGGGTGCGTTGTGTCGTTAGGGTGCGTCAGGGTGCGTCGTTAGGGTTCGTCAGGGTGCGTCGTTAGGGTTCGTCAGGGTGCGTTGTGTCGTCAGGGTGCGTTGTTAGGGTGCGTCAGGGTGCGTCGTTAGGGTGCGTCAGGGTGCGTCGTTAGGGTTCGTCAGGGTGCGTCGTTAGGGTTCGTCAGGGTGCGTCGTTAGGGTTCGTCAGGGTGCGTTGTGTCGTCAGGGTGCGTTGTTAGGGTGCGTCAGGGTGCGTCGTTAGGGTGCGTCAGGGTGCGTCGTTAGGGTTCGTCAGGGTGCGTCGTTAGGGTTCGCCAGGGTGCGTTGTGTCGTTAGGGTGCGTTGTTAGGGTGCGTCAGGGTGCGTCGTTAGGGTGCGTCAGGGTGCGTCATGTCGTTAGGGTGCATTGTTAGGGTGCGTCAGGGTGCGTCGTTAGGATGTGTCAGGGTCCGTCCTGTCGTTAGGGTGCGTTGTTAGGGTGCGTCAGGGTGCGTCGTTAGGGTGCGTCAGGTTGCGTCGTTAGGGTTCGCCAGGGTGCGTTGTGTCGTCAGGGTGCGTTGTTCGTCAGGGTGCGTCGTTAGGGTGCGTCGTTAGGGTTCGTCAGGGTGCGTCGTTAGGGTTCGTCAGGGTGCGTCGTTAGGTTGCGTCATGGTGCGTCGTTAGGGTTCGTCAGGGTGCGTCGTTAGGGTTCGTTAGGGTGCGTCCTGTCGTTAGGGTGCGTTGTTAGGGTGCGTCAGGGTGCGTCGTTAGGGTGCGTCAGGGTGCGTCGTTAGGGTGCGTCAGGGTGCGTCGTTAGGGTTCGTCAGGGTGCGTCGTTAAGGTTCGTCAGGGTGCGTTGTGTCGTCAGGGTGCGTTGTTAGGGTGCGTCAGGGTGCGTCGTTAGGGTGCGTCAGGGTGCGTCGTTAGGGTTCGTCAGGGTACGTTGTGTCGTTAGGGTGCGTCAGGGTGCGTCGTTAGGGTTCGTCAGGGTGCGTTGTGTCGTCAGGGTGCGTTGTTAGGGTGCGTCAGGGTGCGTCGTTAGGGTGCGTCAGGGTGCGTCGTTAGGGTTCGTCAGGGTGCGTTGTGTCGTCAGGGTGCGTTGTTAGGGTGCGTCAGGGTGCGTCGTTAGGGTGCGTCAGGGTGCGTCGTTAGGGTTCGTCAGGGTGCGTCGTTAGGGTTCGTCAGGGTGCGTCGTTAGGGTTCGTCAGGGTGCGTTGTGTCGTCAGGGTGCGTTGTTAGGGTGCGTCAGGGTGCGTCGTTAGGGTGCGTCAGGGTGCGTCGTTAGGGTTCGTCAGGGTGCGTCGTTAGGGTTCGCCAGGGTGCGTTGTGTCGTTAGGGTGCGTTGTTAGGGTGCGTCAGGGTGCGTCGTTAGGGTGCGTCAGGGTGCGTCCTGTCGTTAGGGTGCATTTTTAGGGTGCGTCAGGGTGCGTCGTTAGGATGTGTCAGGGTGCGTCCTGTCGTTAGGGTGCGTTGTTAGGGTGCGTCAGGGTGCGTCGTTAGGGTGCGTCAGGTTGCGTCGTTAGGGTTCGCCAGGGTGCGTTGTGTCGTTAGGGTGCGTTGTTAGGGTGCGTCAGGGTGCGTCGTTAGGGTTCGTCAGGGTGCGTCGTTAGGGTTCGTCAGGGTGCGTCGTTAGGGTGCGTCATGGTGCGTCGTTAGGGTTCGTCAGGGTGCGTCGTTAGGGTTCGTCAGGGTGCGTTGTGTCGTCAGGGTGCGTTGTTAGGTTGTGTCAGGGTGCGTCGTTAGGGTGCGTCCTGTCGTTAGGGTGCGTTGTTAGGGTGCGTCAGGGTGCGTCGTTAGGGTGCGTCAGGGTGCGTCGTTAGGGTGCGTCAGGGTGCGTCGTTAGGGTTCGTCAGGGTGCGTCGTTAAGGTTCGTCAGGGTGCGTTGTGTCGTCAGGGTGCGTTGTCAGGGTGCGTCAGGGTGCGTCGTTAGGGTTCGTCAGGGTGCGTCGTTAGGGTTCGTCAGGGTGCGTCGTTAGGGTTCGTCAGGGTGCGTTGTGTCGTCAGGGTGCGTTGTTAGGGTGTGTCAGGGTGTGTCGTTAGGGTGCGTGTCGTTAGGGTGCGTTGTTAGGGTGCGTCAGGGTGCGTCGTTAGGGTGCGTCAGGGTGCGTCGTTAGGGTTCGTCAGGGTGCGTTGTGTCGTCAGTGTGCGTTGTTAGGGTGTGTCAGGGTGCGTCGTTAGGGTGCGTCCTGTCGTTAGGGTGCGTTGTTAGGGTGCGTCAGGGTGCGTCGTTAGGGTGCGTCAGGGTGCGTCGTTAGGGTGCGTCAGGGTGCGTCGTTAGGGTTCGTCAGGGTGCGTCGTTAAGGTTCGTCAGGGTGCGTTGTGTCGTCAGGGTGCGTCGTTAGGGTGCGTCAGGGTGCGTCGTTAGGGTTCGTCAGGGTGCGTTGGTGCGTGCGTCAGGGTGCGTCGTTAGGGTTCGTCAGGGTGCGTCGTTAGGGTTCGTCAGGGTGCGTCGTTAGGGTTCGTCAGGGTGCGTTGTGTCGTCAGGGTGCGTTGTTAGGGTGCGTCAGGGTGTAGGATGCGTCAGGGTGCGTCCTGTCGTTAGGGTGCGTTGTTAGGGTGCGTCAGGGTGCGTCGTTAGGGTGCGTCAGGGTGCGTCGTTAGGGTGCGTCAGGGTGCGTCGTTAGGGTTCGTCAGGGTGCGTTGTGTCGTTAAGGTTGCGTCAGGGTGCGTCGTGTAGGGTTCGTCAGGGTGCGTTGTTAGGGTGCGTCAGGGTGCGTCGTTATGGTGCGTCAAGGTGCGTCGTTAGGGTTCGTCAGGGTGCGTCGTTAGGGTTCGTCAGGGTGCGTTGTGTCGTTAGGGTGCGTCAGGGTGCGTCGTTAGGGTTCGTCAGGGTGCGTCGTTAGGGTTCGTCAGGGTGCGTTGTGTCGTCAGGGTGCGTTGTTAGGGTGCGTCAGGGTGCGTCGTTAGGGTGCGTCAGGGTGCGTCGTTAGGGTTCGTCAGGGTGCGTCGTTAGGGTTCGTCAGGGTGCGTCGTTAGGGTTCGTCAGGGTGCGTTGTGTCGTCAGGGTGCGTTGTTAGGGTGCGTCAGGGTGCGTCGTTAGGGTGCGTCAGGGTGCGTCGTTAGGGTTCGTCAGGGTGCGTCGTTAGGGTTCGCCAGGGTGCGTTGTGTCGTTCAGGGTGCGTTGTTAGGGTGCGTCACGGGTGCGTCGTTAGGGTGCGTCAGGGTGCGTCGCTGGTCGTTAGGGTGCATTGTTAGGGTGCGTCAGGGTGCGTCGTTAGGATGTGTCAGGGTGCGTCCTGTCGTTAGGGTGCGTTGTTAGGGTGCGTCAGGGTGCGTCGTTAGGGTGCGTCAGGTTGCGTCGTTAGGGTTCGCCAGGGTGCGTTGTGTCGTCAGGGTGCGTTGTTAGGGTGCGTCAGGGTGCGTCGTTAGGGTTCGTCAGGGTGCGTCGTTAGGGTTCGTCAGGGTGCGTCGTTAGGGTTCGTCAGGGTGCGTTGTGTCGTCAGGGTGCGTTGTTAGGTTGTGTCAGGGTGCGTCGTTAGGGTGCGTCCTGTCGTTAGGGTGCGTTGTTAGGGTGCGTCAGGGTGCGTCGTTAGGGTGCGTCAGGGTGCGTCGTTAGGGTGCGTCAGGGTGCGTCGTTAGGGTTCGTCAGGGTGCGTCGTTAAGGTTCGTCAGGGTGCGTTGTGTCGTCAGGGTGCGTTGTTAGGGTGCGTCAGGGTGCGTCGTTAGGGTGCGTCAGGGTGCGTCGTTAGGGTTCGTCAGGGTGCGTCGTTAGGGTTCGTCAGGGTGCGTTGTGTCGTCAGGGTGCGTTGTTAGGGTGTGTCAGGGTGCGTCGTTAGGGTGCGTCCTGTCGTTAGGGTGCGTTGTTAGGGTGCGTCAGGGTGCGTCGTTAGGGTGCGTCAGGGTGCGTCGTTAGGGTTCGTCAGGGTGCGTTGTGTCGTCAGGGTGCGTTGTTAGGGTGTGTCAGGGTGCGTCGTTAGGGTGCGTCCTGTCGTTAGGGTGCGTTGTTAGGGTGCGTCAGGGTGCGTCGTTAGGGTGCGTCAGGGTGCGTCGTTAGGGTGCGTCAGGGTGCGTCGTTAGGGTGCGTCAGGGTGCGTCGTTAGGGTGCGTCAGGGTGCGTTGTTAGGGTGCGTCAGGGTGCGTCGTTAGGGTGCGTCAGGGTGCGTCGTTAGGGTTCGTCAGGGTGCGTGTGTCGTTAGGGTTCGTCAGGGTGCGTCGTTAGGGTTCGTCAGGGTGCGTTGTGTCGTCAGGGTGCGTTGTTAGGGTGCGTCAGGGTGCGTCGTTAGGGTTCGTCAGGGTGCGTTGTGTCGTCAGGGTGCGTTGTTAGGGTGTGTCAGGGTGCGTCGTTAGGGTGCGTCCTGTCGTTAGGGTGCGTTGTTAGGGTGCGTCAGGGTGCGTCGTTAGGGTGCGTCAGGGTGCGTCGTTAGGGTGCGTCAGGGTGCGTCGTTAGGGTTCGTCAGGGTGCGTTGTGTCGTTAGGGTGCGTCAGGGTGCGTCGTTAGGGTTCGTCAGGGTGCGTCGTTAGGGTTCGTCAGGGTGCGTCGTTAGGGTGCGTCAGGGTGCGTCGTTAGGGTGCGTCAGGGTGCGTCGTTAGGGTTCGTCAGGGTGCGTCGTTAGGGTTCGTCAGGGTGCGTTGTGTCGTCAGGGTGCGTTGTTAGGGTGCGTCAGGGTGCGTCGTTAGGGTGCGTCAGGGTGCGTCGTTAGGGTTCGTCAGGGTGCGTCGTTAGGGTTCGTCAGGGTGCGTTGTGGGTCGTCAGGGTGCGTTGTTAGGGTGCGTCAGGGTGCGTCGTTAGGGTGCGTCAGGGTGCGTCGTTAGGGTTCGTCAGGGTGCGTCGTTAGGGTTCGCCAGGGTGCGTTGTGTCGTTAGGGTGCGTTGTTAGGGTGCGTCAGGGTGCGTCGTTAGGGTGCGTCAGGGTGCGTCCTGTCGTTAGGGTGCATTGTTAGGGTGCGTCAGGGTGCGTCGTTAGGATGTGTCAGGGTGCGTCCTGTCGTTAGGGTGCGTTGTTAGGGTGCGTCAGGGTGCGTCGTTAGGGTTCGTCAGGGTGCGTCGTTAGGGTTCGTCAGGGTGCGTTGTGTCGTCAGGGTGCGTTGTTAGGGTGCGTCAGGGTGCGTCGTTAGGGTGCGTCAGGGTGCGTCGTTAGGGTTCGTCAGGGTGCGTCGTTAGGGTGCGTCAGGGTGCGTCGTTAGGGTTCGTCAGGGTGCGTCGTTAGGGTTCGTCAGGGTGCGTCGTTAGGGTTCGTCAGGGTGCGTTGTGTCGTCAGGGTGCGTTGTTAGGGTGCGTCAGGGTGCGTCGTTAGGGTGCGTCAGGGTGCGTCGTTAGGGTTCGTCAGGGTGCGTCGTTAGGGTTCGCCAGGGTGCGTTGTGTCGTTAGGGTGCGTTGTTAGGGTGCGTCAGGGTGCGTCGTTAGGGTGCGTCAGGGTGCGTCCTGTCGTTAGGGTGCATTGTTAGGGTGCGTCAGGGTGCGTCGTTAGGATGTGTCAGGGTGCGTCCTGTCGTTAGGGTGCGTTGTTAGGGTGCGTCAGGGTGCGTCGTTAGGGTGCGTCAGGGTGCGTCGTTAGGGTTCGCCAGGGTGCGTTGTGTCGTCAGGGTGCGTTGTTAGGGTGCGTCAGGGTGCGTCGTTAGGGTTCGTCAGGGTGCGTCGTTAGGGTTCGTCAGGGTGCGTCGTTAGGGTTCGTCAGGGTGCGTTGTGTCGTCAGGGTGCGTTGTTAGGTTGTGTCAGGGTGCGTCGTTAGGGTGCGTCCTGTCGTTAGGGTGCGTTGTTAGGGTGCGTCAGGGTGCGTCGTTAGGGTGCGTCAGGGTGCGTCGTTAGGGTTCGTCAGGGTGCGTTGTGTCGTCAGGGTGCGTTGTTAGGGTGCGTCAGGGTGCGTCGTTAGGGTGCGTCAGGGTGCGTCGTGAGGGTCGTCAGGGTGCGTTGTTAGGGTGCGTCAGGGTGCGTCGTTAGGGTTCGTCAGGGTGCGTCGTAGGGTGCGTCAGGGTGCGTTGTTAGGGTGCGTCAGGGTGCGTCGTTAGGGTGCGTCAGGGTGCGTCGTTAGGGTTCGTCAGGGTGCGTGTGTGTCGTCAGGGTGCGTTGTTAGGGTGCGTCAGGGTGCGTCGTTAGGGTGCGTCAGGGTGCGTCGTTAGGGTTCGTCAGGGTGCGTTCGTCAGGGTGCGTCAGGGTGCGTCGTTAGGGTGCGTCAGGGTGCGTCGTTAGGGTTCGTCAGGGTGCGTCGTTAGGGTTCGTCAGGGTGCGTTGTGTCGTCAGGGTGCGTTGTTAGGGTGTGTCAGGGTGCGTCGTTAGGGTGCGTCCTGTCGTTAGGGTGCGTTGTTAGGGTGCGTCAGGGTGCGTCGTTAGGGTTCGTCAGGGTGCGTCGTTAGGGTTCGTCAGGGTGCGTCGTGTCGTCAGGGTGCGTTGTTAGGGTGCGTCAGGGTGCGTCGTTAGGGTGCGTCAGGGTGCGTCGTTAGGGTTCGTCAGGGTGCGTCGTTAGGGTTCGCCAGGGTGCGTTGTGTCGTCAGGGTGCGTTGTTAGGGTGCGTCAGGGTGCGTCGTTAGGGTGCGTCAGGGTGCGTCGTTAGGGTTCGTCAGGGTGCGTTGTTAGGGTTCGTCAGGGTGCGTCGTTAGGGTGTCGTCAGGGTGCGTCCTGTCGTTAGGGTGCGTTGTTAGGGTGCGTCAGGGTGCGTCGTTAGGGTGCGTCAGGGTGCGTCGTTAGGGTTCGTCAGGGTGCGTCGTTAGGGTTCGTCCGTTGGTCGTAGGGTGCGTTGTGTCGTCAGGGTGCGTCGTTAGGGTGCGTCAGGGTGCGTCGTTAGGGTTCGTCAGGGTGCGTCGTTAGGGTGCGTCAGGGTGGGTGCGTCAGTCAGGTGCGTCGTTAGGGTGCGTCAGGGTGCGTCCTGTCGTTAGGGTGCATTGTTAGGGTGCGTCAGGGTGCGTCGTTAGGGTGCGTCAGGGTGCGTCGTTAGGGCGTCAGGGTGCGTCGTTAGGGTTCGTCAGGGTGCGTCGTTAGGGTTCGTCAGGGTTAGGGTGCGTCAGGGTGCGTTGTTAGGGTGCGTCAGGGTGCGTCGTTAGGGTTCGTCAGGGTGCGTCGTTAGGGTTCGTCAGGGTGCGTCGTTAGGGTGCGTCAGGGTGCGTTGTGTCGTCAGGGTGCGTTGTTAGGGTGCGTCAGGGTGCGTCGTTAGGGTGCGTCAGGGTGCGTCGTTAGGGTGCGTCCTGTCGTTAGGGTGCGTCGTTAGGGTGCGTCAGGGTGCGTCGTTAGGGTGCGTCAGGGTGCGTCGTTAGGGTTCGTCAGGGTGCGTCGTTAAGGTTCGTCAGGGTGCGTCGCTAGGGTGTCGTCAGGGTGCGTTGTTAGGGTGCGTCAGGGTGCGTCGTTAGGGTGCGTCAGGGTGCGTCGTTAGGGTTCGTCAGGGTGCGTTGTTAGGGTGCGTCAGGGTGCGTCGTTAGGGTGCGTCAGGGTGCGTCGTTAGGGTTCGTCAGGGTGCGTCGTTAGGGTTCGTCAGGGTGCGTTGTGTCGTCAGGGTGCGTTGTTAGGGTGCGTCAGGGTGCGTCGTTAGGGTGCGTCAGGGTGCGTCGTTAGGGTGCGTCAGGGTGCGTCGTTAGGGTTCGTCAGGGTGCGTCGTTAGGGTTCGTCAGGGTGCGTTGTGTCGTCAGGGTGCGTTGTTAGGGTGCGTCAGGGTGCGTCGTTAGGGTGCGTCAGGGTGCGTCGTTAGGGTTCGTCAGGGTGCGTCGTTAGGGTTCGTCAGGGTGCGTTGTGTCGTTAGGGTGCGTTGTTAGGGTGCGTCAGGGTGCGTCGTTAGGGTGCGTCAGGGTGCGTCCTGTCGTTAGGGTGCGTTGTTAGGGTGCGTCAGGGTGCGTCGTTAGGATGCGTCAGGGTGCGTCCTGTCGTTAGGGTGCGTTGTTAGGGTGCGTCAGGGTGCGTCGTTAGGGTGCGTCAGGGTGCGTCGTTAGGGTTCGTCAGGGTGCGTCGTTAGGGTTCGTCAGGGTGCGTTGTTAGGGTGCGTCAGGGTGCGTCGTTAGGGTGCGTCAGGGTGCGTCGTTAGGGTTCGTCAGGGTGCGTCGTTAGGGTTCGTCAGGGTGCGTTGTGTCGTTAGGGTGCGTCAGGGTGCGTCGTTAGGGTTCGTCAGGGTGCGTCGTTAGGGTTCGTCAGGGTGCGTTGTGTCGTCAGGGTGCGTTGTTAGGGTGCGTCAGGGTGCGTCGTTAGGGTGCGTCAGGGTGCGTCGTTAGGGTGCGTCAGGGTGCGTCGTTAGGGTGCGTCGTTAGGGTTCGTCAGGGTGCGTTGTGTCGTCAGGGTGCGTTGTTAGGGTGCGTCAGGGTGCGTCGTTAGGGTGCGTCAGGGTGCGTCGTTAGGGTTCGTCAGGGTGCGTCGTTAGGGTTCGTCAGGGTGCGTTGTGTCGTCAGGGTGCGTTGTTAGGGTGTGTCAGGGTGTGTCGTTAGGGTGCGTCCTGTCGTTAGGGTGCGTTGTTAGGGTGCGTCAGGGTGCGTCGTTAGGGTGCGTCAGGGTGCGTCGTTAGGGTGCGTCAGGGTGCGTCGTTAGGGTTCGTCAGGGTGCGTTGTGTCGTTAGGGTGCGTCAGGGTGCGTCGTTAGGGTTCGTCAGGGTGCGTCGTTAGGGTTCGTCAGGGTGCGTTGTGTCGTCAGGGTGCGTTGTTAGGGTGCGTCAGGGTGCGTCGTTAGGGTGCGTCAGGGTGCGTCGTTAGGGTTCGTCAGGGTGCGTCGTTAGGGTTCGTCAGGGTGCGTCGTTAGGGTTCGTCAGGGTGCGTTGTGTCGTCAGGGTGCGTTGTTAGGGTGCGTCAGGGTGCGTCGTTAGGGTGCGTCAGGGTGCGTCGTTAGGGTTCGTCAGGGTGCGTCGTTAGGGTTCGTCAGGGTGCGTCGTTAGGGTTCGTCAGGGTGCGTTGTGTCGTCAGGGTGCGTTGTTAGGGTGCGTCAGGGTGCGTCGTTAGGGTGCGTCAGGGTGCGTCGTTAGGGTTCGTCAGGGTGCGTCGTTAGGGTTCGCCAGGGTGCGTTGTGTCGTTAGGGTGCGTTGTTAGGGTGCGTCAGGGTGCGTCGTTAGGGTGCGTCAGGGTGCGTCCTGTCGTTAGGGTGCATTGTTAGGGTGCGTCAGGGTGCGTCGTTAGGATGTGTCAGGGTGCGTCCTGTCGTTAGGGTGCGTTGTTAGGGTGCGTCAGGGTGCGTCGTTAGGGTGCGTCAGGTTGCGTCGTTAGGGTTCGCCAGGGTGCGTTGTGTCGTCAGGGTGCGTTGTTAGGGTGCGTCAGGGTGCGTCGTTAGGGTTCGTCAGGGTGCGTCGTTAGGGTTCGTCAGGGTGCGTCGTTAGGGTTCGTCAGGGTGCGTTGTGTCGTCAGGGTGCGTTGTTAGGTTGTGTCAGGGTGCGTCGTTAGGGTGCGTCCTGTCGTTAGGGTGCGTTGTTAGGGTGCGTCAGGGTGCGTCGTTAGGGTGCGTCAGGGTGCGTCGTTAGGGTGCGTCAGGGTGCGTCGTTAGGGTTCGTCAGGGTGCGTCGTTAAGGTTCGTCAGGGTGCGTTGTGTCGTCAGGGTGCGTTGTTAGGGTGCGTCAGGGTGCGTCGTTAGGGTGCGTCAGGGTGCGTCGTTAGGGTTCGTCAGGGTGCGTCGTTAGGGTTCGTCAGGGTGCGTTGTGTCGTCAGGGTGCGTTGTTAGGGTGTGTCAGGGTGCGTCGTTAGGGTGCGTCCTGTCGTTAGGGTGCGTTGTTAGGGTGCGTCAGGGTGCGTCGTTAGGGTGCGTCAGGGTGCGTCGTTAGGGTTCGTCAGGGTGCGTTGTGTCGTCAGGGTGCGTTGTTAGGGTGTGTCAGGGTGCGTCGTTAGGGTGCGTCCTGTCGTTAGGGTGCGTTGTTAGGGTGCGTCAGGGTGCGTCGTTAGGGTGCGTCAGGGTGCGTCGTTAGGGTGCGTCAGGGTGCGTCGTTAGGGTTCGTCAGGGTGCGTCGTTAGGGTTCGTCAGGGTGCGTTGTGTCGTCAGGGTGCGTTGTTAGGGTGCGTCAGGGTGCGTCGTTAGGGTGCGTCCTGTCGTTAGGGTGCGTTGTTAGGGTGCGTCAGGGTGCGTCGTAGTCTAGGGTGCGTCGTTAGGGTTCGTCAGGGTGCGTTGTGTCGTCAGGGTGCGTTGTTAGGGTGCGTCAGGGTGCGTCGTTAGGGTGCGTCAGGGTGCGTCGTTAGGGTTCGTCAGGGTGCGTCGTTAGGGTTCGTCAGGGTGCGTTGTTAGGGTGCGTCAGGGTGCGTCGTTAGGGTGCGTCAGGGTGCGTCGTTAGGGTGCGTCAGGGTGTGTCCTGTCGTTAGGGTGCGTTGTTAGGGTGCGTCAGGGTGCGTCGTTAGGGTTCGTCAGGGTGCGTTGTGTCGTTAGGGTGCGTTGTTAGGGTGCGTCAGGGTGCGTCGTTAGGGTGCGTCAGGGTGCGTCGTTAGGGTTCGTCAGGGTGCGTCGTGGGTCGTCAGGGTGCGTGTGTCGAGGGTGCGTTGTTAGGGTGCGTCAGGGTGCGTCGTTAGGGTGCGTCAGGGTGCGTCGTTAGGGTTCGTCAGGGTGCGTCGTTAGGGTTCGTCAGGGTGCGTTGTGTCGTTAGGGTGCGTTGTTAGGGTGCGTCAGGGTGCGTCGTTAGGGTGCGTCAGGGTGCGTCCTGTCGTTAGGGTGCGTTGTTAGGATGCGTCAGGGTGCGTCGTGTCGTTAGGGTGCGTTGTTAGGGTGCGTCAGGGTGCGTCGTTAGGGTTCGTCAGGGTGCGTCGTTAGGGTTCGCCAGGGTGCGTTGTGTCGTCAGGGTG
The DNA here is from genome assembly GCF_045679555.1 of Salvelinus alpinus. Taxonomy (NCBI): domain Eukaryota; kingdom Metazoa; phylum Chordata; class Actinopteri; order Salmoniformes; family Salmonidae; genus Salvelinus; species Salvelinus alpinus. Next base: position 94,990 of record NW_027256048.1, read on the forward strand.
CGTTGTTAGGGTGCGTCAGGGTGCGTCGTTAGGGTTCGTCAGGGTGCGTCGTTAGGGTTCGTCAGGGTGCGTCGTTAGGGTGCGTCATGGTGCGTCGTTAGGGTTCGTCAGGGTGCGTCGTTAGGTGTGTCAGGGTGCGTTGTTAGGGTGCGTCAGGGTGCGTCGTTAGGGTGCGTCAGGGTGCGTCGTTAGGGTGCGTCAGGGTGCGTCGTTAGGGTTCGTCAGGGTGCGTTGTGTCGTTAGGGTGCGTCAGGGTGCGTCGTTAGGGTTCGTCAGGGTGCGTCGTTAGGGTTCGTCAGGGTGCGTTGTGTCGTCAGGGTGCGTTGTTAGGGTGCGTCAGGGTGCGTCGTTAGGGTGCGTCAGGGTGCGTCGTTAGGGTTCGTCAGGGTGCGTCGTTAGGGTTCGTCAGGGTGCGTCGTTAGGGTTCGTCAGGGTGCGTTGTGTCGTCAGGGTGCGTTGTTAGGGTGCGTCAGGGTGCGTCGTTAGGGTGCGTCAGGGTGCGTCGTTAGGGTTCGTCAGGGTGCGTCGTTAGGGTTCGTCAGGGTGCGTCGTTAGGGTTCGTCAGGGTGCGTTGTGTCGTCAGGGTGCGTTGTTAGGGTGCGTCAGGGTGCGTCGTTAGGGTGCGTCAGGGTGCGTCGTTAGGGTTCGTCAGGGTGCGTCGTTAGGGTTCGCCAGGGTGCGTTGTGTCGTTAGGGTGCGTTGTTAGGGTGCGTCAGGGTGCGTCGTTAGGGTGCGTCAGGGTGCGTCCTGTCGTTAGGGTGCGTTGTTAGGGTGCGTCAGGGTGCGTCGTTAGGATGTGTCAGGGTGCGTCCTGTCGTTAGGGTGCGTTGTTAGGGTGCGTCAGGGTGCGTCGTTAGGGTTCGTCAGGGTGCGTCGTTAGGGTGCGTCAGGGTGCGTCGTTAGGGTTCGTCAGGGTGCGTCGTTAAGGTTCGTCAGGGTGCGTTGTGTCGTCAGGGTGCGTTGTTAGGGTGCGTCAGGGTGCGTCGTTAGGGTGCGTCAGGGTGCGTCGTTAGGGTTCGTCAGGGTGCGTCGTTAGGGGTCGTCAGGGTGCGTTGTGTCGTCAGGGTGCGTTGTTAGGGTGCGTCAGGGTGCGTCGTTAGGGTGCGTCCGTCGTTAGGGTGCGTTGTAGGTGCGTCAGGGTGCGTCGTTAGGGTGCGTCAGGGTGCGTCGTTAGGGTTCGTCAGGGTGCGTTGTGTCGTCAGGGTGCGTTGTTAGGGTGTGTCAGGGTGCGTCGTTAGGGTGCGTCCTGTCGTTAGGGTGCGTTGTTAGGGTGCGTCAGGGTGCGTCGTTAGGGTGCGTCAGGGTGCGTCGTTAGGGTGCGTCAGGGTGCGTCGTTAGTGTTCGTCAGGGTGCGTCGTTAGGTCGTCAGGGTGCGTTGTTCGTCAGGGTGCGTTGTTAGGGTGCGTCAGGGTGCGTCGTTAGGGTGCGTCAGGGTGCGTCGTTAGGGTTCGTCAGGGTGCGTCGTTAGGGTTCGTCAGGGTGCGTTGTGTCGTTAGGGTGCGTTGTTAGGGTGCGTCAGGGTGCGTCGTTAGGGTGCGTCAGGGTGTGTCCTGTCGTTAGGGTGCGTTGTTAGGGTGCGTCAGGGTGCGTCGTTAGGATGCGTCAGGGTGCGTCCTGTCGTTAGGGTGCGTTGTTAGGGTGCGTCAGGGTGCGTCGTTAGGGTGCGTCAGGGTGCGTCGTTAGGGTGCGTCAGGGTGCGTCGTTAGGGTTTGTCAGGGTGCGTTGTTAGGGTGCGTCAGGGTGCGTCGTTAGGGTGCGTCAAGGTGCGTCGTTAGGGTTCGTCAGGGTGCGTCGTTAGGGTTTGTCAGGGTGCGTTGTGTCGTTAGGGTGCGTCAGGGTGCGTCGTTAGGGTTCGTCAGGGTGCGTCGTTAGGGTTCGTCAGGGTGCGTTGTGTCGTCAGGGTGCGTTGTTAGGGTGCGTCAGGGTGCGTCGTTAGGGTGCGTCAGGGTGCGTCGTTAGGGTTCGTCAGGGTGCGTCGTTAGGGTTCGTCAGGGTGCGTTGTGTCGTCAGGGTGCGTTGTTAGGGTGCGTCAGGGTGCGTCGTTAGGGTGCGTCAGGGTGCGTCGTTAGGGTTCGTCAGGGTGCGTCGTTAGGGTTCGCCAGGGTGCGTTGTGTCGTTAGGGTGCGTTGTTAGGGTGCGTCAGGGTGCGTCGTTAGGGTGCGTCAGGGTGCGTCCTGTCGTTAGGGTGCGTTGTTAGGGTGCGTCAGGGTGTGTCGTTAGGATGCGTCAGGGTGCGTCCTGTCGTTAGGGTGCGTTGTTAGGGTGCGTCAGGGTGCGTCGTTAGGGTGCGTCAGGGTGCGTCGTTAGGGTTCGCCAGGGTGCGTTGTGTCGTCAGGGTGCGTTGTTAGGGTGCGTCAGGGTGCGTCGTTAGGGTTCGTCAGGGTGCGTCGTTAGGGTTCGTCAGGGTGCGTCGTTAGGGTGCGTCATGGTGCGTCGTTAGGGTTCGTCAGGGTGCGTCGTTAGGGTTCGTCAGGGTGCGTCGTGTCGTCAGGGTGCGTTGTTAGGGTGCGTCAGGGTGCGTTGTTAGGGTGCGTCAGGGTGCGTCGTTAGGGTGCGTCAGGGTGCGTCGTTAGGGTTCGTCAGGGTGCGTTGTGTCGTTAGGGTGCGTCAGGGTGCGTCGTTAGGGTTCGTCAGGGTGCGTCGTTAGGGTTCGTCAGGGTGCGTTGTGTCGTCAGGGTGCGTTGTTAGGGTGTGTCAGGGTGCGTCGTTAGGGTGCGTCAGGGTGCGTCGTTAGGGTGCGTCAGGGTGCGTCGTTAGGGTGCGTCAGGGTGCGTCGTTAGGGTTCGTCAGGGTGCGTCGTTAGGGTTCGTCAGGGTGCGTCGTTAGGGTTCGTCAGGGTGCGTTGTGTCGTCAGGGTGCGTTGTTAGGGTGCGTCAGGGTGCGTCGTTAGGGTGCGTCAGGGTGCGTCGTTAGGGTTCGTCAGGGTGCGTCGTTAGGGTTCGCCAGGGTGCGTTGTGTCGTCAGGGTGCGTTGTTAGGGTGCGTCAGGGTGCGTCGTTAGGGTGCGTCAGGGTGCGTCCTGTCGTTAGGGTGCATTGTTAGGGTGCGTCAGGGTGCGTCGTTAGGATGTGTCAGGGTGCGTCCTGTCGTTAGGGTGCGTTGTTAGGGTGCGTCAGGGTGCGTCGTTAGGGTTCGTCAGGGTGCGTCGTTAGGGTTCGTCAGGGTGCGTTGTGTCGTCAGGGTGCGTTGTTAGGGTGCGTCAGGGTGCGTCGTTAGGGTGCGTCAGGGTGCGTCGTTAGGGTTCGTCAGGGTGCGTCGTTAGGGTTCGTCAGGGTGCGTCGTTAGGGTTCGTCAGGGTGCGTTGTGTCGTCAGGGTGCGTTGTTAGGGTGCGTCAGGGTGCGTCGTTAGGGTGCGTCAGGGTGCGTCGTTAGGGTTCGTCAGGGTGCGTCGTTAGGGTTCGTCAGGGTGCGTCGTTAGGGTTCGTCAGGGTGCGTTGTGTCGTCAGGGTGCGTTGTTAGGGTGCGTCAGGGTGCGTCGTTAGGGTGCGTCAGGGTGCGTCGTTAGGGTTCGTCAGGGTGCGTCGTTAGGGTTCGCCAGGGTGCGTTGTGTCGTCAGGGTGCGTTGTTAGGGTGCGTCAGGGTGCGTCGTTAGGGTGCGTCAGGGTGCGTCGTTAGGGTTCGTCAGGGTGCGTCGTTAGGGTTCGCCAGGGTGCGTTGTGTCGTTAGGGTGCGTTGTTAGGGTGCGTCAGGGTGCGTCGTTAGGGTGCGTCAGGGTGCGTCCTGTCGTTAGGGTGCGTTGTTAGGGTGCGTCAGGGTGCGTCGTTAGGATGTGTCAGGGTGCGTCCTGTCGTTAGGGTGCGTTGTTAGGGTGCGTCAGGGTGCGTCGTTAGGGTGCGTCAGGTTGCGTCGTTAGGGTTCGCCAGGGTGCGTTGTGTCGTCAGGGTGCGTTGTTAGGGTGCGTCAGGGTGCGTCGTTAGGGTTCGTCAGGGTGCGTCGTTAGGGGTCGTCAGGGTGCGTCGTTAGGGTTCGTCAGGGTGCGTTGTGTCGTCAGGGTGCGTTGTTAGGTTGTGTCAGGGTGCGTCGTTAGGGTGCGCGTCCTGTCGTTAGGGTGCGTCAGGGTGCGTCGTTAGGGTGCGTCAGGGTGCGTCGTTAGGGTGCGTCAGGGTGCGTCGTTAGGGTTCGTCAGGGTGCGTCGTTAAGGTTCGTCAGGGTGCGTTGTGTCGTCAGGGTGCGTTGTTAGGGTGCGTCAGGGTGCGTCGTTAGGGTGCGTCAGGGTGCGTCGTTAGGGTTCGTCAGGGTGCGTCGTTAGGGTTCGTCAGGGTGCGTTGTGTCGTCAGGGTGCGTTGTTAGGGTGTGTCAGGGTGCGTCGTTAGGGTGCGTCCTGTCGTTAGGGTGCGTTGTTAGGGTGCGTCAGGGTGCGTCGTTAGGGTGCGTCAGGGTGCGTCGTTAGGGTTCGTCAGGGTGCGTTGTGTCGTCAGGGTGCGTTGTTAGGGTGTGTCAGGGTGCGTCGTTAGGGTGCGTCCTGTCGTTAGGGTGCGTTGTTAGGGTGCGTCAGGGTGCGTCGTTAGGGTGCGTCAGGGTGCGTCGTTAGGGTTCGTCAGGGTGCGTCGCTAGGGTGCGTCAGGGTGCGTCGTTAGGGTGCGTCAGGGTGCGTTGTTAGGGTGCGTCAGGGTGCGTCGTTAGGGTGCGTCAGGTTGCGTCGTTAGGGTTCGCCAGGGTGCGTTGTGTCGTCAGGGTGCGTCAGGGTGCGTCGTTAGGGTTCGTCAGGGTGCGTCGTTAGGGTTCGTCAGGGTGCGTCGTTAGGGTTCGTCAGGGTGCGTTGTGTCGTCAGGGTGCGTTGTTAGGGTGTGTCAGGGTGTGTCGTTAGGGTGCGTCCTGTCGTTAGGGTCGTCAGGGTGCGTCGTTAGGGTGCGTCAGGGTGCGTCGTTAGGGTGCGTCAGGGTGCGTCGTTAGGGTTCGTCAGGGTGCGTTGTGTCGTTAGGGTGCGTCAGGGTGCGTCGTTAGGGTGCGTCAGGGTGCGTCGTTAGGGTTCGTCAGGGTGCGTTGTGTCGTCAGGGTGCGTTGTTAGGGTGCGTCAGGGTGCGTCGTTAGGGTGCGTCAGGGTGCGTCGTTAGGGTTCGTCAGGGTGCGTCGTTAGGGTTCGTCAGGGTGCGTCGTTAGGGTTCGTCAGGGTGCGTTGTGTCGTCAGGGTGCGTTGTTAGGGTGCGTCAGGGTGCGTCGTTAGGGTGCGTCAGGGTGCGTCGTTAGGGTTCGTCAGGGTGCGTCGTTAGGGTTCGTCAGGGTGCGTCGTTAGGGTTCGTCAGGGTGCGTTGTGTCGTCAGGGTGCGTTGTTAGGGTGCGTCAGGGTGCGTCGTTAGGGTGCGTCAGGGTGCGTCGTTAGGGTTCGTCAGGGTGCGTCGTTAGGGTTCGCCAGGGTGCGTTGTGTCGTTAGGGTGCGTTGTTAGGGTGCGTCAGGGTGCGTCGTTAGGGTGCGTCAGGGTGCGTCCTGTCGTTAGGGTGCATTGTTAGGGTGCGTCAGGGTGCGTCGTTAGGATGTGTCAGGGTGCGTCCTGTCGTTAGGGTGCGTTGTTAGGGTGCGTCAGGGTGCGTCGTTAGGGTGCGTCAGGTTGCGTCGTTAGGGTTCGCCAGGGTGCGTTGTGTCGTCAGGGTGCGTTGTTAGGGTGCGTCAGGGTGCGTCGTTAGGGTTCGT